>NW_016157508.1:115143-118161 GCF_001687245.7 Rhagoletis zephyria
TGATTCCTTAGCTGCAAAGTATAACTTAAAAAACGCAAAACTATACGATACACCTATGGAAACAGGTCTTAAACTTACTCAAGCTAGCGAAATAGATGAAAATATAAAGTACCGAAATCTCATAGGAGAATTACTATATATAAGCACTGGCACAAGACCAGATATAGCGTACGCTACAAATTATTTGAGTCGCTACCAAAGTTGTTACAACGCTACTCACTTCAAATACGCTATGAGGGTCTTAAAATATCTATACTTAACTAAAAACTTAAAGTTAACATTTTATGACAATTTAGAATGTGAGGTATTAGATTGTATGGTAGATTCGGACTTTGCAGGAGACAATGTGGATAGGAAATCCACAACAGGTTTTGCAATAAGATTATATGGAAATTTAATATATTGGAAAACGCATAAACAAAACACTGTAACAAAATGTTCAACCTTTGCAGAGTACACTGCAATGTCCGAAGCAGTAACTGAAATATTATTTATAAGAAATTTATTAATTGAATCATTCAATGTAAAATTTGATAAAGCGGTAAGGATGTATGAAGATAATTCTGGCGCAATTGCAATTGCAAAATTTGGAAATTTTACAAAAAATTCAAAGCACATTGAAGTGCAATACCATTACATTAATGAAAACTATGAGAGAGGTATAATAGATATTGTTAAAATAAATTCCGAACTAAACTTAGCTGATATGTTAACCAAGAGCTTAGATAAAAGAAAGTTTTTGAGAAACAGGGAAGCTTTGAGATTAATTTGAATCCACCATCATTTCAATATAATATACGAATACATTACTTAATGAAATAATTTGATAAGGTTGTCAATTTAAAGAGGTGTGTTGGAAATATAAGTAAATATGACAACCCTGAACATATATTGTATTCCTATACTCAATTCTTGTATACATGTTCGTTAACGCATACTAGCATAGTACTAAGTCTGTGAATAAGTTAAGTTCTAAGTATTAATATTGAGAGCAGGTTTTCAGTTTAAGAAACTCACTCATGTAACTCGGACTTACTGTGAACCTTATTCAATAAAATAAAAAATGAATTAATGAATAAATCCAACAATATATTTTTTACGAAATCCGCCCGATCTAAAAAAGAAAATATTAATAAACTAGAATTGGTTTAGTTAAAGAACGTCATTTTAAAATAATGGTAAGTGACAACAATTGGGCTTGAGAGCCCATTAAATTTAAATAAACCCCATTTTAATTAATATTTGACATTCTCGTCGCAGTCGAATAGTGAGATCTGCCGAAATCACTACTAAATACTTTGTTGAATATATTTCTGCTCATATATACATATAAAACATTTTCGTTCTGTTACTTTCAGTATCGGCTGACGATGGCGTGGTGTTACTTCAGTTAGCAATGCTGCCAGAAAAAGGGGCAGAGGTAAAGGGTCTGGTAAAAAAATAGCAAAAGATCTGAACAGAGTTCAGATGATAGGTGCGGGAAGCAAAAGCTTTATTTGGCCTGGAATAAATTCCCCCATCGTTCGAGGTAAAACCTTAGTGCAGCATGAATATTCACCACAGGATAATGAATCAGACGAAAGTGTGAACAAAATACGGGACTTTTTGAGCAATTCTCGAATTTTTAAATTAAGTTCTATTGATCGCGGTTGGTCTGGATCAAAAATGCCTGGTCGCAGTATTGGACCACCAGACCGCATTGGTGATGAAAATTTTAATAGTTTTGATACCAGAGTACTTGAAAATAAAATTGTATTTATTATGAAAGGAAATATGGGAAGAAAGAGACGTTACTCCGTATTATCCATTACTGGAAACGGTCAAGGCTTGGCCGGTTTTGCTGTTGCTAAGGCACCCGAAGTGCGAACAGCTTTAAGAAAATCAAAAAATAGAGCAGCTCAAAAAGTAATCAAAATTGAGGTTTGTGATAAACACACGGTATTTCATGATTTTTTTTGTGCGTTTGGCCAGACAAGAATATTCGTAGCAAGGAAACCTGAAGGCTATGGCCTCGTTTGTCATCGAGCTATCAAAACTATTTGCAAAGTGATTGGAATACAAGACTTACATGCCAAAATAGAAGGATCAACTAATTTGCAGCACATAGTAAAAGCATTTTTCTTGGGGTTGTTGAAATCGCAAAAAACAAAGAACTGATTGTTGTGGCTCTTCGTAATGAAACAGGCTTAAAGCCACAAATCATAGCTCAACCAGGCTATTGTAGAACACATAATGAAATTGCAAAAAATGAAATTTTGAATTACACTCAATATATTTTGGGCGTTAAAATTATTTTGAATAAAAATAAATTGTTCCTTTCCTTTGTAAATAGCAAAGGATACACATTATATTTAAAGTGAAAAGAGCAAGTGCGAAATCAAGACAAACAACAATGTTTTCTTAAAGTAAAGTCACACTATATCAGAATATAAATAAGAAGATTTTTTGTACTTTACAAAATTACTTATTTCCTACGCTATCCGGAGTACAAACAATGTGTGAAAAAGGAACAAGTGAAGAATACGAGAAATACAGAAATAAAAAAATTTACGTCGATAGAGATTTTTGAGGCAAATGTAACGGTGTAATTTTTTGGGAAAACGAGAACTACCGGATGTACGAAAGGTCAAAGGTCAAATGCAGCACTTTTTTCAAATCCAAATATCCCGAAAACCATTGCACAGATTCCAAAAGATTTGATTTCGTTCAATAAGAAATATGAATCCCTTTAATTAGATACATATATAAGTATCATATATGTACATTAGGGTTATGATTTTTTTACACTTTTTTTTTAATTTTGATTTGCCTGTGCTTGCATTTAATGAACTTTTGTCCATATATTACTTTTTTGGCGATATTTTTGTTGGTTCGTGAAAATACCTCCCGCGTCCACTGTCATTTCATTTACAAGGCTGTTGCATGGCAAAGCTCCATACCTAGTATAAAAATTCGACCGAAATTCCTTTTTGCCTACCAAGTTTTGATTTAAAAACGATGTGTATCAGCACTAAATCC
>NW_016157508.1:119624-125984 GCF_001687245.7 Rhagoletis zephyria
AAATTCGACCGAAATTCCTTTTTGCCTACCAAGTTTTGATTTAAAAACGATGTGTATCAGCACTAAATCCAGGAATCTATTTTACTTTAATAAAACCATAAAACATTTGAGAAGAAAAACATGTTTGAATATTAATTTTCTCCACTTAGAAACTGGTAATAAATTTCGCTATGTACGGGAGTTTTCTTTTATAATTTATCAAAATTGTTGTAATTTTTTTGAAATTTATACAAAAGTTCATCGTTGCCACCACAGGCATTTACATTTAAAAAAATCATAACTCTAATGTACATCTTGTAAAGTTTTAGCAAACATCAAATTTATATAAAAAAAAATTTATCAGAACCATGGAGTTTATTCCAACGTCAAAAAACGAAAGCATCATTCTCTTTTTTTTATTTTATTTTATTTTTTTTTTAATACAGTACTTATGATGCTATGACTAATTGGCCATTAAGATTTAGTAACATATAAATGCGGCACTACATAACGAATAGAGGAATATAACTGATCGAACTATTTGACTAAAGTTTAGGCGAGAACGATACGAACAGGACGACTTGACATTGCATTTACAGCCGTCATCAAGCGCAGAACAATGTTCTTCTGCTGTTAAGTTTTTAAATTGTATTATATCCGCTTTGTTAAATAAACTTTATGTTGTATTAAATTATCAAACTAAATAACCGCGTTTATGTATAAGAGGGAAGGACATTCCTACATGTATATACATAGTTTTGATACCAGAGTACTTGAAAATAAAATTGTATTTATTAGAAAAGGAAATATGGGGAGAAAGAGACCATGCTCAATTACTGCGCACGGCCAAAGCTTGGCCAGTTTATGCTGTTGCTAAGGCACTCGAAGTGAGAACAGCTTTGAGAAAATCAAAAAATAGAGCTTGGCCAGTTTTTGCTGTTGCTAAGGCACTCGAAAGTAGAACAACTTTGAGAAAATCAAAAATAGAGCTGCTCAAAAAGTAATCAAGATAGAACAAAAATCAATATTTTGCAATACTCTACCAATATTTAATGATTCGCTTATTTTTATTTAAAAAATATCAAAAACTTGGAGAAAGAAACAAATAAAAGCAACTTTGCCTAACCTCGCTTGGTTACGTTTCAACGGTTGTTTATGTTGACAGCTGCTATTTTCTGCTAGTAAAAATTTTACTTGCAGAAATTAGCAAAAGATGCAAAAAAAGAGCATAAGAACGAGAGAGAGCTGCTAGTTTTCTGGTTTAAGAAAGCTTAGCAAAAACTAGGGATAATTATCTGCAAAGAAACAAAGCTAATATTTTAGTTTATATTTGGTCGTAATGTAATCTTTTTCGAGAACTGATGCTAAATTTGGTGCCGTGCATTGGATATTGTAGAAACACCTTTCATTTCAAAATTAATCGTCACTTGATGTGTCTATGAGAAGAATGTGTTCTTATGCCGGAGAAACTGTGTAATACAGCGTATTTACTGCATTTAAAATGCAACATTTAGCACTTTCGAACATATATTTTCGAAGAGCGTTAATGCTATCGCATTTACCAAATGCACATTTACGCGATTTCGAAGTTGTATGCTTTTGACAAACAGCCGTGTTTCAGTCGCTTATTCAGATCCGTCTCTACCACGATCAATTCGCAACGCAACGATCACTGAAACGCAACTAGCAACGTATTCGCGAAAAATCAATGCTGTCACTAGGGCTTTCAACAATTTCCAATATATTTATAGTACTTTTTCAAAAAAAAAAAATATAGCAAACTTCAAATATATTTAGTATTTTATTTAAAAGAGAAAGTAAAACAATTTTTACGTGATGGAAAAAGTTCTCCCTTTGAATGGCGCGAAGTTGTTGGAATAGAGAGTAGAAATGAAATAATTTTAAGTAAATTTGTTAATTCTTTCTGGGTGTTTTTAAAAATATGTTACCTTGTTTGATTATAAACACACAATGACCTTTTACTTTAAAGAATATTTCATTTAATATTGTTATTTCAGTATAAAGGTCATCCATTTTAATACACATTTTTTCGTGCAAACTACTGAAATATATTTATATTTATAATTGAAGAAATATAGTATTTTTGCATACCATATTTTTTCCCACATGTAAGATGTGTGTAAACAACATATAATGTTATTTGTAAATGTTGGTATGGCAGCTCTTTTCACTTGTATGCTATGTGAATGTTTGTATGACAACTCTACATTAGGTTCATTCCCTAACAATCCGGACCGTATCCGTTAATTAGAGAATAGTTTTCTCTCAAAAGGGGAACATAGTCCGGAAGTACGGGAACGCAAAAAACCACATTTCGTGCCCGGAATTTGAGAAACAGCTGATTCACGTTGTTTTTTGGTTTTGTCACTTCAATGCAAAAACTTGGAAATTGAATTTTTATTTCACAAATTTGATTATTAGTATATAAAAATTTAAAATACATCAACAGGCCATTCATTATTCCTTAAAAGCACCAAGTAAATGCAGCCAACATGTAAACACAAAACAGCTGATATGCACTTTGACAAAGTCCGGCCTGTTTTGTGCAGGAATAAGAAGACACGATCCAATACGTTCCAATTTCCGCTCTCTATTACCCATTTTTCTGAGTACGGGAATGATTTCTGGGCTGTTTTGGACACCCGCGGGATGTACGGGAAAGAATCTATTGTATGATGGCCGAAGTGAGAGTGAATAAAGGAAATGGCCACTTCCGTTTCGGACTAACCAAGCAGCTGAACAATCATGGGGGTTAAACTACGTGTCAGTCAGTGGCGGACCCACGAGGGGTGTTTTATTACATAGACTGCATATTATACATACATATGCGCCATATTAAAACACACGCGTGGGTTCCCCACTGACTGACACGTAGTTTAACCCCCAAAACCCCCCGCTGGATCCGCCACTGGCCGCCACCGTTAACATTACTGCTAATATCTCTGAAGACAATACTACTGCCGTTGCGTGTACCCCTATACCCGATTTCACGAAAGCGGATGAGTTGGAGCAAGAAATTTGAAAGCTAAAAAAACAGCGTGAAATCTTAACGCTGAAGCGGGAGATGAGATCTAGCACCTTCAAAACCAATCGCATCAGGGCAATTCTTTTGACATGTCTACAATTGAGGTTATGGTGCCAATATTTTCAGGCGACGATAGTTACGATGTACGCAAGTGGTTTGGTGAGCTCAAGGATGTCTTCGGCTAGTGCAGGTCGAGACACGTATGCAGTTGCTCTGTGTTCGTCGGTTGTTGGATGGAACCGCAAGATTATTCACCAGTACTGCCATAGCATCAAATTACGTCAGCTTAAAACAGCGTTGATTGAACAGTTTGCCATTTCTTACTCCCTGTTGGACGTATATGAAGAGCTAAAAGCATGAAAATTGAAAAGCAGTAAAGCGAACATACCTGAGCGAGATTTGCAAAGGTTTATTTACAGGTCTATTCTGCGCTGGTAATAAAAGTTTTGTAACCGGTAAATTAAGTTCCTGTCAAATTTTTTTCGAATTCTGTGTACTCTTGTAAGCGGTAAATTTTGTTACCATCTCATAAGCTGGTAACAAAGTATTGCCCCGTGAAATATGCAATGGCAGAATCTCCACAATTCTTCATAGCTGAATTGCTGAATATTTTAACTGCATTACCAACGTAATTAGAATCGCGGTGACAAGAACTGGTAACATTTTTTGGTAATAAAATTTTCCGGTTACAAAATCTTTGGTAACGTGCAGAATAGACCTGTTAATCTAATTTTATTTATTTATTTCAAAGGTGAATTAAGATTTAGTAACATAGAAAAACTCTCGTTGCACTACATAACGAATAGAGGAATATAACTGATCGAACTATTCAACGAAAGGCGATAGAGACGAGAACGATACGAACTGGGTAGACTTGATATTGCACTGTCAGCCGCCATCAAGCGCAGAACCTCAATATATCCAGTAAAAAAAAAAACTGTGGTGAGGTCCTTTATGGGGTTAAAGTTTTCAAAGGTGAAATTTTTATTAGCACAAAATTTCTTACATGCAAGGTTGCTTTTCAATACTAATGAAATAAACTTTAGAATTTATTAGAATAAAGTTTCGTTTAGTGCATCAATTTTACGAATAAACACAAATACACGGTTTTACGTTAAGAAATAAATATCAAAGAAATTTTAAAGCCACCGTTTAATGATAAATTTGTTACAAAATAAGATTTATTATCGGAACGCTCTTAGCGCCGCCGTTGAAAAGTTGCGCTTCGTACAAAAAACCCCTGGCCCTTGTTGCTGTATCGCATTGGGGTGAATTTACATTTCCAAGCAATTTGCTTGTGTTAAAAGGTAAACAAAGAAAAAAAGTAATTTATTTCTCAAATCTTTAAATTTGTTTGATGTAAATATATTTATTTTAAGTACATAGCAAGTGAAAGCTTCGTGAAAATTAGAGCACTCGACATTAGGGCATTATTGATGGAATTCAAGATCTTCATATTTGTACTGTTGCGTAAATGTGTATATCACACCGAATAAGAGAAAAAAAAGTATAAAATAATTCAATTCTATTGCAAAACGTATACAAATTCATGCTTTTGTTTTGGTTTTATAACTCAATAATAATGCTTTCAGTGATGCATTTTCCGTTTACGAAAATCTTGGATAATGTTCTCCAAAATTAGCCCCGAGAAACTAAAAGCATTTTTGGTGGAGTGAAATACTGCTCTTGTTAAATAAAAAAAAACATTGTTCAATTCCAGAATAATCAAAGAGAATTTATTTTCTAAATATTTATTTATACCTATCACGAATATCCTGTGGGATGATGAGGCATTCGAGTCTACAACTTGTACTTTTAGCTAAGTGTTTGGCAAATCTTCTCCAATTTGTAGGGCGTGTCTTGTTTTTTTTTTATTTTTTTGTATGAGAATATTTTTTAAGACACGCTGACGTTTTCAACCGCTGTCTATGTAGAAAAAACCAATTCTATTTTGAAATGTTACGAATTCGCGTCGGCAACTTGCGATAGCGATCCGAATATTTAAGGTAACTCGGTACAAAATAGAAATATTTCATACATTCGATGCTAAAATTTTTCACCACATTAAATTGCTGCACAACGCCCTAATTGCCGAAAAAGGTTTGTCTGCAACCTAAGCCCTTTATGGGGACCAAATTTGGCGAAAAAAAAACAACTCAGTTTTTTTTACTGGATATACTGAGCACAGTATACCAATGGAAACGGTTTTTGTTCTTGTCACTATTTCGTGGTGAAAGTCCTTTATGGGTCCAAATTTCTTCACAAGAAATTGAGCACATGATTGCTTATGCAAGCTAAAAGAAAGAATATTAGAAATCATTGAAAAAAAGTCTGAGATATTTTTTTTCACAAAATAATATTGAGGATCATTGATCTGAGCGCTTGTGGTAAAATTTTGTTTACCAAGAAAATGCAGCCCCGCTGGTTTTTATTTTTGTATCGCATCGCGGTGAGGTTAAATTTCTTGGCAACTCGGTTTGTGAAATGGTAAACAAATTATTGGAATTTATTGATTTGATATGTTTAACAATGTGAACATTGCAATTCCATAGTGCAAATACATATCCTATTTTCCCTAACATTTTTAATTGCATTTGTAGGAGCGTCTGATAGCCCACTAAGAAAAAACTAGAAAATACAAAACGTGGTGAGGGACTTGAATTTGTAGATGATGAAGAGTACACAACGTTGGAAACTGAGAACATGAGAGGACGTCTCCATTTTCTACTAAATGTGTCTTAACATCTGTAAAATTTTTGTTTAACCTTGTCCACTTTTCTCATGTGGGCAACTTGCTGTCTTAACATACCACTTTCGAAATGGCGTCAAGCCTATCAGGTCGATCTGTTCCCAAAGTAGATGGCGCGGTAAAATGAAAACTGAGTTGTCAAACTACAAAATCACAGCTGATGTTAAGACAGTGATGGTAAGAAATTCGGCAAGACAGATATGGTTTAACAGTAGAAATTTGCGGTCCCCACCTGATTTTTCTGTCTTACCACAACTTTTTTAACAGAATCTGTAGAAGGTGGAGACGTGGGGTTAAGGATCGCTTAGCAACTCTGAATAAGGTTAGTGATTTTCAATTTTTTATCTTTGTTCGTCGACATGATAGGACATGTCATCATTGCAGGCTATTGTTGCAGAACAAAACGCCGCAAGCACTGCTGTTCTTGCTAAATATATACCAGCAGTACTGCCCACCGCCGTCGGTGCAATGATTTCTATATCTGGCCATCTCCTCGGCATTCCAACAGCTTGCCGACACTTCAGCTATTTCAACTAAAGCATGGACTCAAATATGTGATGTAGTATCCCGTGAAGTGTTCCAAAAA
>NW_016157508.1:126652-132455 GCF_001687245.7 Rhagoletis zephyria
TGTCAAAGGAGAATACATATTGGTGGCTATAATAGAATACCATTTCTTCGGTTGCCATCCGTAATCGACCCACAAAATGGGAATTGAATATGCCTTCTCGTTCTGCAGCCCGATAATATTTTGTAAATATGTGCTCTTTCCGCTAACGACTTCCAGCCATGTCTAAAATATCGTATGTAAAGCCTCCGTCTGACTAACGATCGTCAAAGGCATGCCAGAAGATGTTTCATCAGCCCACATAGTTTTGCGGCCGTCGTCTTATTCGAGTGGGTTCTTAGATTCCAAAAACTTTACAACCTCTTATCATGCGTGACTGATAAAAATTATAGGAATAATTTTAACAGCTAATCTGTCATAGAGTTCAGTTCTGCAGCTCTTATTATCTTCTCCAACATCAGATTAAAGAAGTCACATGAAAGGTAGTCGCCCTTTCTGAAACCCCGTTTGGTAGTGGACGGCTCAGAGAGGTCTTTCCCAATTCTGACGGAGCGGATGGTAATGCAATGATTCACACAGCCGTATGAGTTTTGAGGGGATGCCAAATTCAGACATAGCGGCGTATAGGCAACTCCTTTTAGTGCTGTCAAATGCAGCTTTAAAGTCGACAAATAGGTGGTGAGTGTCGATCCTTTTCTCGCGGGTCTTTTCCAAGATTTGGCGTATTATGAATACCTGGTCTATGGTGGATTTGCCAGGTCTAAAGCCACACTGATAAGGCCCAATCAGTTCATTGACGGTGGGCTTCAGTCTTTCACACAATACGCTCGATAAGACCTTGTAACCTATGCTTAGAAGGCTGATCCTGCGGTAGTTGGCGCGAATGGCGGGGTCATATTTCTTGTGAATTGGGCAGAGCACACTTAAATTCCAGTCGTCGGTCTGCGTTCTGCACAAGAGTTGATGCATGCGCATTATCAACTCCTCGCCGCCGTACTTAAATACTGCGACTACGTGCTCGTGTTCTTCTCCACAACTTTCCGTGCTGCTACCATTTAGTAGGGCGGAAAAGTGTGACCTCCATAATTTAGGTACGCTTCTTATAGGAGTACGCCCTGGTCTAGAAACCTTCCGTAAGTCGCTTAACTCTGTGGTAAAATTTTCGGGCGTTCCTTCTGTTGGCCAGCATTTCGAGCTCTTCGCGCTCACTTATTTCGGCCTCTTATTGCGGCATATACGTCTCGCTTCCCTCTTCAAATCCCTATAGCGGTCTCACATAGCGCGCGTTGCGCCCGATCGCAGCGTGGCCCTGTAGGCGGCATCTTTTTTGTCAGCAGCTTCCTGACACTCTTTATAGTACCAGTTTTTCTTTCGGGCTCGCTGAAATCCGACTACTTCTTCGGCTGCGGTAAATGTTGCTCCACTGCTCGCATATGTCGGTTTGTTGAAGAGTGCTCTCTGAGAGCAGGTGTGAGAGTCGAGTAGCGAAAGCGCTGGCTGTCTNGCTGCGGTAAATGTTGCTCCACTGCTCGCATATGTCGGTTTGTTGAAGAGTGCTCTCTGATAGCAGGTGTGAGAGTCAAGTAGCGAAAGCATTGGCTGTCTATTGTGATTGCAGCTTTTCCACGTTAAACTTTCCTTGGATATTTTGGGCGCAAATTTTTTGCTGCACAGAAGCGGGTGTGTATCTTGGCTGCAACAAAATAGTGGTCCGAGTCGTTGTTTGGGCCTCGGAGTTTGCGTACATCTAAAACACTGGAAGCGTGCCTTCCGTCTATCACAACATGATGGATCTGCTTTCTCGTTATCCGGAGACAGCCTCGTAGCTTGATGGATCTTCTTATGCTTGAACCTAGTACTGCATACTACCATGTTTCCTACCCCGGCGAAGTCGATCAGCCTGAATCCATTATCGGACGTTTCTTCGTGGAGGCTGAATTTTCCGATGGTGGTTCCAAAGATCCCTTCCTTGCCCACCCTGGCATTGAAGTCGCCAAGCACGATTTTGATAACAAGACGGGGGCAGCGCTCGTACATGCGCTCCAAGCACTCATAGAAGAGATCCTTGGATGCCTCATCCTTCTCTTCCATCGGGCATGCGCGCAGATGAGCGAGATGTTGAATAATCTCACTTAGATGCGGATTGTGGCTAGATGCTCGTCCACCGGAATGAACGACAGTACTCGGCGACGGAGTCTCTCTCCCACCACAAATCCAACTCCGAATTTGCGCTCCTTTACATGGCAGCTGTAGTAGACGTCGCAAGGCCCCAGACATTGTTTACCTTGCCCCGTCCAACGCATTTCTTGGATGGCGGTGATGTCAGCTTTTGTCCTTACGAGGACATCAACCAGCCGGGCAGAGGCACCTTCCCCATTAAGGGTCCGGACATTCCAGGTGCATGCCCTCAAATCGTAGTCCTTTAAACATTTGCCGTGGTCGTCATCATAAGGGGGGGTCTCATCCGAGGCTTTGCCTTGCTTCTTCACTNTTCTTGAATGTCGGTGATTTCAGCTTTTGTCCTTACGAGGGCATCAACCAGCCGGGCAGAAGCACCCCCATTAAGGGTCCGGTCATTCCAGGTGCATGCCCTGAAATCGTACTCCTTTAAATGTTTGCCGTGGTTGTCATCATAAGGGGGGGTCTCATCCGAGGTTTTGCCTTGCTTCTTCACTGGAAGTGGTTTTTACGTGGCGGGTCCCAAACCCAACGCACAACCCATTGCTGTGACCGGGGTGGTTTCGCTACCAAATACACGTTTATATAGCCAGCCGTTTGCTCCAAGCAAACACTCGCTTGCAGCCGTACCTACTGGTGAACAGACGCTGTAGACTTCAGTGAACCCTTAAACCGAATTAGTCGGAGTGGCCCCTCCGAAGCTCCCTCCCTTCTGCCGTGACCCAAGGGTCCATTCCGATTGGTTACTCACGTTGCCCAGAGTGCGGGAACAAGGACGAAGGGTTGGGATTGAGTATAGCCATGCAACTGTAACTGCATACCCAGTGCAACGACTATACCCCATTGCATATGTACATACTGTGGCGAATACTGCGGCAACACAAAGCGAACAACGAGAAATAGGCAGAATGTTCGAGGAATGACGTAGAATGTTCCACAAAGAGAAACGTCAAGTTGGATGAACTCTGCGAACAGCGAGTGAAAGAGAATGAGCGATAAACTTCAGAACGTTCTAGAGTTGCCATGAGTTGTGAGTTAGTTACGAGTTACAAGTCAGCAAGCTACAAGTAAAGGGATCAGAGAAGTGAGTTGCGAATAAGCAAGCTATAAGTTTAATTGTGTTAACAAGTAGAGTAAAACGTTGTTATTGCTTTAACAAGTATTGTTAAGTGTTTTTACTGTATTAGCAAGTATTGTAAAATTGTTTGTTGTACAATAAAGTTAATTGTACTACAATTTGGTCATCGCTAGCATTTATTTAACAATCCAGCGATACGAGCCTGAAGATTCGAATAGTAACAATTGGTGTCCGAAGTGGGATTTTTGAATAAATCCCGAAGGATAAACTACTGAAAATGGCGAAAATTCAGGACTTAAAGATTGAGGTGCTGAAACACGAGTTGGAAGAGCGTAATTTGGCCACCTCCGGAAGAAAAGTGGAATTGTTATCCCGGTTGCGGGAGGCTATGGAAGCTGAAGTAGGGACACGAATTTCAATACGATACGATACCATATCGATACTTTTGGCATTCGATACCGATATTTTCTACTCGATAGTTTTAAAACGATATTTTTTGGAATCGAGTACCAGAACCCTAGTATCGTATCGAATGTCATAAGCTTACATTCCAACGCTGAAGGGAAAAAAATTAATTAATTAGAATTAAAAGAAACGTGATAAATTGAAAAAAATACGCATATGAAAGAGCACCAACCCAACTCGTTTTAAATTTGAGTATATACGTTATAAAATATGTGGTTGTTAAGTGCACAGATGCTTTTTCGTTATTAAGAAGAAAAAAAATTAACCTTATGTTCCGTCTGATGGTAATTAAACCCGGACCCTCTTGGCCGCAACTAATTGTATCAAGCGTCTTTGCACACTCAGCTACAGCCATACACGTAAAGGTGTTTTCAAATGTTGAGTCTGAATCCACATCACAGCGCGCGATTAGTGCATTATGTCATAAAATGTATGTATGTGTGTATGTGTTGTCACCGCTGTGCATGCTTTGTATACATATACTTTCTTAATTACATATGAAAAAGCATCCGAGACGTGCAAAACGCCATCCGTGTAGTGAAAAATGCTTCATTTTAATACGGGCGTATTTGAATTGAATATTTCCATTATATGTACGTAGTGTATGTATAATGGAAAAATCCATTTTGTTAAGACTTTTCACTTGATTTAAATACGAATATTTTTAAACGGTAATCAAATAAAAAAAAAATTATTCTTACAACGCGTTTTTTTCTCAGTGAAGGATAATGGTATTAACAGCTTCACCTAATATTACCGGCGAGAGCTTTTCTACGCACGCACGCAAGTTTTTCTCATTTGATAAGTCCAAATTAATTTGCGTGCGTGATTTCTTAGAGTTGCATTTCTGTCAAATTTGCAGAAGTTTGCCGAGAAAAATTTGAACTCATAGTCGCGCCAAAATGCCAATTGAGCATAAACGTCAAATCGAAATGTCACGCAAGACAAATCTTGGAATTTGAGTTAGCTTTTTACGCTTTTTACGCATATAAGGTTGGCCTCCCGATATAAATTGGGCCTTAAAGTGCAGAAATGTGTACTATGGTTAGGATTGCATGTGGTGGATTTGAACCCGCGGCCTCGGTGTTTAAGTCAACACCTCAACCTCTACGTGTTGTAATAATAATGAAGTCCGGCGCTTACACAATATGTTAGTGTTTGGCCGAAATTTTTCGCGTGGGCCTTAATGTTTTGGCACAAAGGGGGTGCCTACAGTGTTATGTCGACTCTGAACGGCGATTGTATTTTATGGGAAGCTGGTTTTCATTTTCAAGGTTTGCGCACTTCTAATCACTACACCCCAGCGACCTATATGCGAGACCTATATTCAGATAAATTTTTTGGTTTTTGGTATCGATATTTGGAATATCGAGCCTTTTTATTCCGATATTAATGGGTACCCGATATTTTTAAAGCGATACTTTAAATGAGTACCATATCGATACTTTCGGTTCGATATCGTGTCCCTAAGTTGAAGGCATCGACGTGGACAAATACGACTTCCAGGGTAAACCCGACGATGCATCGGCAAAGGACGAACAGAAGGATGAAGCTGCTTGTTCGTCGAAGGATGTGCAGCAGACATCCGGGAAGGTTGAAGAACAGCAAAAGGCTTTCAGTTCATCAACAGCTATTGACATGAAAACGTTATTGGCTGCCATGTCACAGATCGCATCACAGCTGTTGTCACAGATGTCATCACAGCTGTCGTCACAGATGCAAGTACAGGATACACGCATGTCACAGATGTCATCACAGCTGTCATCCCAGATGCAAGCGCTGGAGACACGTTTATCTTCAGAGGTATCAGCGCAGGTGTCATTCCGGCTAGAAACTCAGCTACTGGCACAAGAGACACGTATATCATCCCAACTGGAAGCATAGGATGCAAAACTTACACAAATACAAAAGAAAATCGAAGAGAGAAAGAGAAAGTCGAGACAAAGGTAGTGGAGTTGGAACGCCGTCTTCGTGATTTACAGTGGAATCGTCCAGCTACTTCGCCGAGCGCACCCAAGGTTAAAACCCCATCCTTTGACGGCACGATTCGAGGTCTTTAAGCTCCAGTTCGAAAAAACGGCTGCAGCAAATCATTGGAGCATGGAGGATAAATCCGCTGCACTATTCGTTGCATTGAAAGGACCT
>NW_016157508.1:132480-206423 GCF_001687245.7 Rhagoletis zephyria
GCGCTCCTAAGTAGACCAGCCTACAAAGCACATCGCGTGGAAGTGGAAACACCAGACGAGACAAATGAAATGCTGAAGAAGATTATCCAACTACTGGGCGAGAAAAAGCATGGTCTGGCAAATGTTTTAAATGTGGAAAGCCAGGCCACTTCGCGATTGCAGCGTAAGTTCCAGTGCGCTCAACAATTCAGCAGGACGCAGACGCAGGGCTGAAGGTGACGAAGCCAACTCCAATTAGGGATGCAAACGATGCATCGATGTTTCTGAAACATCGATAACATCGGCCAAAAAACNATAATCTCCGTTTCACAAATTGGCCGGAAAGCATGCAACCTCACTGTTGGTGGATGTGTGAATGGGCAGGAGAGAGTACTGACAGTGGATACTGGAGCGACACATTCCATTATTCGACCGGATTTGGCCACTTTTTATGTGAAGCCACTACCTGGAGCAAACTGGTGAACGCACCCAAGTGTTAGGAGAAGTACCATGCGAAGTAATAATCGACGTGGCCTCGTACACTAAGTTTATAGTGGCAGACATTGTGGATGAAGTCATCATCGGCGTGGATTTCTTACTTGGCCAAGGCATGAAGATTGACCTCCAGAGAATGATCCTGACAGATCGTCACAAGAAAGTGCCACTTAGGGTTGGTTACGACAGCCAGTACTGCAGCAGACAGTTAGTCTTAGAGGAAGTGTCGAAGATTCCACCAGAAACGGAAGCGGTTAGTTGGGCGGAGGTTGGCAGTGGTGGAGACGGAGAGGTTTCGTCAGGAGAAGGAAGCGATTCACCGATATAGGAAAAGCGTGACGGTTCCGCCAGCTCAGTGAAGAGGAGGTCGCAACAAGGAATTGGTCATGGCAAGCCAGGCAGTGTTTCCGGCAGGAGGCAAGCCGCTAAACCACTTTGCAATGGTGATACGCCGTGGCCGGAAATGGAAGCGGCTGTGGAAGCAGTAGGCGCGCTTTGAAGTGTTCCGAAAAAGGTGGTTGGCAAAGGCGAGCAGTCAAGGATGAGGTGGTACATGTCCGGTCAATGAGGTTGACGCCGGGGAAAGAACGAGATGCGGAAAGACTGGGCAAGTTTCAGCGTGAGGAACCGGATTTAGCAAGATGTGCTAAAGGCAGTGCAGCAAGAAGGTGGGAGCCTGAGAGTTATGGACACAGGATGCGGCATATATCTGGCAAAAAGGGTGCCCACGAGAGGAGACATGGTCTGGTCGCCACCAGTGGCCGGCAGAAGCACGACCATGTGAGATGGTGCACCACCGGATATAAGCTGGAAGCAATGTCCAGTAACGCATCGAGCCGAGAGGAGCTACAGAAAGGCTTCACCTCCGAACAACATCATAACTGGAATGGTCCGTATAGGATTGACAAACGGCTGAGGGACGCAGTGCATCGAATCCAGCCAATGGGGAGACCGAGAACCAAGATGAAAGACTAGCAACGTGTGGAGCAGCAAGTATCTGATCGCGACGATCAGACTTAGGTGGAGGGCCGTGTGGCGAATACTGCGGCAACACAAAGCGAACAACGAGAAATAGGCAGAATCTTCGAGGAATGACGTAGAATGTTCCACAAAGAGAAACGTCAAGTAGGAAGAACTCTGCGAACAGCGAGAGAAAGAGAATGAGCGATAAACTTCAGAACGTTCTAGAGTTGCCATGAGTGTGAGCACAGGTATATAAGGGCGCCACCAGGCACCGGAGTAAGTTAGTTAGGAGTTACAAGTCAGCAAGCTANGTCGCAACAAGGAATTGGTCATGGCAAGCCAGGCAGTGTTTCCGGCAGGAGGCAAGCCGCTAAACCACTTTGCAATGGTGATACGCCGTGGCCGGAAATGGAAGCGGCTGTGGAAGCAGTAGGCGCGCTTTGAAGTGTTCCGAAAAAGGTGGTTGGCAAAGGCGAGCAGTCAAGGATGAGGTGGTACATGTCCGGTCAATGAGGTTGACGCCGGGGAAAGAACGAGATGCGGAAAGACTGGGCAAGTTTCAGCGTGAGGAACCGGATTTAGCAAGATGTGCTAAAGGCAGTGCAGCAAGAAGGTGGGAGCCTGAGAGTTATGGACACAGGATGCGGCATATATCTGGCAAAAAGGGTGCCCACGAGAGGAGACATGGTCTGGTCGCCACCAGTGGCCGGCAGAAGCACGACCATGTGAGATGGTGCACCACCGGATATAAGCTGGAAGCAATGTCCAGTAACGCAACGAGCCGAGAGGAGCTACAGAAAGGCTTCACCTCCGAACAACATCATAACTGGAATGGTCCGTATAGGATTGACAAACGGCTGAGGGACGCAGTGCATCGAATCCAGCCAATGGGGAGACCGAGAACCAAGATGAAAGACTAGCAACGTGTGGAGCAGCAAGTATCTGATCGCGACGATCAGACTTAGGTGGAGGGCCGTGTGGCGAATACTGCGGCAACACAAAGCGAACAACGAGAAATAGGCAGAATCTTCGAGGAATGACGTAGAATGTTCCACAAAGAGAAACGTCAAGTAGGAAGAACTCTGCGAACAGCGAGAGAAAGAGAATGAGCGATAAACTTCAGAACGTTCTAGAGTTGCCATGAGTGTGAGCACAGGTATATAAGGGCGCCACCAGGCACCGGAGTAAGTTAGTTAGGAGTTACAAGTCAGCAAGCTACAAGTAAAGTGAGCAGAGAAGTGAGTTGCGAATAAGCAAGCTATAAGTTTAATTGAGTTAACAAGTTCAGTAAAGCGTTGTTATTGCTTTAACAAGTATTGTAAAGTGTTTTTACTGTATTAGCAAGTATTGTAAAATTGTTTGTTGTACAATAAAGTTAATTGTACTACAAATTGGTCATCGTTAGCATTTATGTAACAATCGAGCGATACGAGCCGTATGATATTTGGGAAATCCCTCAACGTTTCGAGGATAATCGTAACCATGATACAAAAAAGAAGGTAGTTTCATTACTACTATTTTTTGATTATAAAGCAGATTTTTGACATTTCTCCAGATGTAAACATTAAGCATAGCTTTGCCACATTGAAATTTTTTTATAGGGGAGATTTTCTTTTAAATATTTGGGAGTAAAATTTACATGCACACAATAGTAAGTTGATGTGTTCGATAATCAAATTTGAACGTTTTTCTCAAGCGTTTAAAAGATCCTTTGAATGATATCGATGTGCAGAGATGAAGAAATAAAATAAAATCTAGTTTTGAAACATTTATTTATTAAAATTTGTTTTTCATTTTATTTTAAATAATTTAAATAAATTTACATAACAAAACTTTTTTTTGTTAAATAGTCCGAAGAAGATGTATTGTTAGATATTTCTTCATTGAAGCATAGTCTGAATTCTCGATTCCGAGAATGTTGTATGGTCTCATTGCCCTCACAATGCAATGAGTCACAATTCAGAATTCTCCGAAAATGAAGTATCTATAAGTAACTCTGGATACAAAACTTTCGTGGAAATCTAACGAGGAACACAAAACCTCTAAAGTACGGGCAGCATTTTGGCAATATAAACTGGTCTTTGGATTTATACCTCTATGATCAGACCCATAATTAGCTATGCGTGATAGGGTTATAGTGATAGGGTGGAGCAGATTCTCAATCAAGAGCGTGGGAGGTCTGCTTGCAAAACTTGATAGAACTATTGCCGTGTGCGGTACGAAAGATTTCTCTGCAATACGTGGCGTTGTTCTTGATGCACTGCTGCACTTACCGTCATTAACTTTTCTCTTGGCAAGTATGCTTCGGTCTTCCAGGCTGACTATGGACTACGTGGTGGAAAATAGGTGGAGCGGCAGGAGTTTACGTGACGGCCAAGCTGCATTTAACACACTACTTACTTCCAGACTCTGAGCGCCAGTTCAATCGGGAGTACCTCCTATCGTCCATATGTAATATTTATCATATAATGAATTTCAATTTTCGTTTTTGCGTATATCGAAATTTCTTTTTAATTTTGTAAATATTTTTTTACAATAAATAAATGATTANCTATGGACTACGTGGTGGAAAATAGGTGGAGCGGCAGGAGTTTACGTGACGGCCAAGCTGCATTTAACACACTACTTACTTCCAGACTCTGAGCGCCAGTTCAATCGGGAGTACCTCCTATCGTCCATATGTAATATTTATCATATAATGAATTTCAATTTTCGTTTTTGCGTATATCGAAATTTCTTTTTAATTTTGTAAATATTTTTTTACAATAAATAAATGATTATTGAGGACTAGGTAGGGCAGCACGAAATGTCACAATCTGCTTAATTGTCAGGTACTTAATATGGCGCCCGAAAAGTGACAATGGCGCATATTCATAGTCATATTTAGTACTCAACTAAGTCCAAACTATTCTAAGTCACAACTAAAGCTATTCATAGTCGCCTCAGTTTCGACTTTTCTGACTAAGTACCAACTTAAAATTTAGTTTCGGCTGCAGCTGCAACTAGGTCGTAACTAGGAAGAAGTATTTTATCAAATTAAGGGAAAACAGACGAAATATGTAAAAATTAAGTTGGTAGAGGGTGATTTTGATAATATTGAATAATCTCCAATTAAAATTTACAAAGATCGATCCATTTTAATCGGAAGATGAAATTAAATGCGTATTACAATTCGAATAAAGCTACATCACAATTTTATAATTGGAATAATTTAGATAAATTCTCAAATAATAAGTCAGTTTCACGCTAGTTCTTTTAAAGTAAATTTGTGCATAACATTTAGATATCTACTATTTGTATATTTCACAGCATGCTTTCGATAAACATCGACTTCACATCACTGCGGTTGTTCTAGCTATTTCACACAATTAACAAGAAAATGATACCTTATTCTTTCGCATAATCATGCAATGAAAATAAAAATTACATAAACGGATGATCAAACTTGACATTATTTAATAAAAATGTAATTTTTCCAAAATATCGTAAAGAAAAATCGATACATTTTCACACTCTCTCTTTGCTATATCGTAAACTAAGTCCAAACTACTTAGTAGAAGTCTGAAATGCGACTATGAATAGAGGTAAATTTTAAGTTCGTACTTAAATTTAAGTTGCAACTTTATTAGTTTCGACTTAGTTGCTGGACTATGAATACCGCCTTTGTCTCTAAAAGCTTTGACTAAACGCGCCAATGAAACTACCTTCTTTTTTGTATCATGATCGTAACAATACATGTTTACAAAATGAATTTTAAAGCGCCCACAGTATATAGGTTATAAATGACTAATAAGAAAAATAATGAATAACGGAAATCCCGAGAAATTTTAAGAAGTATCTATTTCGAGAAATCTGTAAAGAGCAGCGAAGCTGTATCTCAATGCAAAAAAATTAGTACGTGTTCTACTAAAAAAAAATATCAAGATACAGGGTGTGTTCACTAATGTATTATGACTTGTAGTATTTGCAGAGCTGGCAGCACTGCAGATTGAAGCAACAATTTGCAAATAGGTTTGTTTCATTTTTGAACGCGTTCTTTACTAACACGGAAGTGTTATTAAGTTTATTATTGGACGATATGTGTGAACCAAGAGCTGATAGTTTTTTATTGAATTCAAGAAAAAGAAAACGTTTTAAAGTTTAAAAGAAGATTTCTTATTAAAAGTATGGCTAAAGCCAAAAATACCTAAAAACGAGATATTTTTTAAAACAACAAACGCATTTTCCGAGGACATATTTTATTCTCATTTTCGAAAGAATTGGTCCACTTTCAATGTAAGTTTTTACATGTTTTAGCAAAATAAGTATTATCTAACCAAAGTTATTTTAATTAAGGCTTTGAAAGACGCTTTGTTTCCAACTTGTGTAACTGCGAGGTTTGGCCACTGTGGTCATTCATTAGAAAAATGTCCTTACGTAACATTATGGAATCTTTGTAATTGCAGGGTCACCTTCCGCCTGCTTACGGATTGTTTCAACATTGCGAGGGAAGAGTGCATTCTCTGTTCATCAAAACAATCAAAGCCATTTGTAATTTGAAAAGCGAAATTAAATGGCCATCTGTTGAACATCAGCAAACTCTTATGTCAAATTTTGAAGACAGCGGAGAAAATCCGTTTCCTTTCGTAATTGGAGGTTTAGATGGAACGCATTTCAACATATCTACGCCTAGAGAAGATGCGATCAGTTACTATGATCGCAAAGGGAAACATTTCGTTACCATGCTGGTACATACTTATACCATGTCCCACCAAAAGGTTAACCATCTCAAATCAAACTGAACCACATCACTAACTATTGCTGTCCACACTCAAGAATGATAGAATACACTTCGTTTTTAGTTAATTTTATTTAATAAAATAACTTTTCGGGCCAATATTCACGCAATAATCACTTGCAAATTACTTATTTGTAAATTTGTTTGTAACAATCAAGTAGAAATGTCAGCACAAAAGAAAAATATAATGTGACGTCAGCGAAAGGGTGGATGCTGTCAAATCGACAAAGAGAGGACTAGCGGTCCACGGAAGGCGCCACCTTTGTTTCGCTGCATCGTGGTCCACACTGCGGTTTGAGGTTTATAAAACAGTACAAAAGTAACGAACGGTGTTCGGACCTCAATCGATTCAGGACTAAATTTTTGCAAAAATCGAAGCAAAAACAAATTTCCCGTACTAGATTGAATTTTTTTATTTTTGTTTCTGGCACTAATTGTTTGACTAAAATATTTTCTATTCATGCAAAATAAGAACGCGTGGCAATGTAAGGATAATCTGTTACATATTTAGGTAATTTTTAGCATTTTCTATATAGTAGAACGTGTCTAACACTTATTTTTTTAAAAAGCAAACCTTTTCTACTTTATATAAATTTCATTCTACATACATTTTTAACAACATATGTAAAGTTCTGCATCTGCAAAAAATAACGAAGTTACTTTATTGAATCGTTGTTATGAAAGAGTTAGTTTTCAACAGTGAGATTTGGCTCACTTTAAATTTTTTTACTGAAACCGATGGCGAACACTCAAAAAACGGCCCCAAGAGGGGCATAACATGAATGAAAAAAAACGGAATAGATTTGAAGTCAAGCGGAGTAGAGGTGTAGATTTCAATTTTTTTCAAAAACCGGAGTAAATCTAATCTGATCTTAGTTGAGTACAAACTCTAGTAGGGAAGGAATTCTTTACATTTTAACGCTAATGACCCACAGATGGCGGGAAAACACAGGGTTGTATCAGACTTTCAACGTGGTTTCGAGTTGGTTAGCTTTTAACCATCTCAGTGAAATGGTTAAGGGTCACGATGCCAATGTTTGGAAAAATAGCCCCATATTTTAAGCAACAACATCTGAGCAGTTACCGCTGGCGCCAAGTGCTGTTATATTAGGTGACTCATGACCCATGATACAAAGAAGAAGGTAGTTTCAATAAACAACTTTTGACCAAAATCGCTTAGGCGGTTACAGCGCCAAAAAAGAAGAAGAAGTCTTGCTGAGACATTTGAAGAAAACTGTAACTACGCGTGAAAACATACATTAAAAGCAATGCAGATGAAAGTAGTAAATATTATTATTAAAACTAAATCCATATATATAACATTTTACACCAGTTATCTGAAGTAAATCAGAATATATTTTTGCATATAACATAATAATAATAATATATTGGCGCTTACACATATGTTAGTGTTTGGCCGAGCTTCTCCTCCGCTTTGTGGCGTGTCCCTAGATGTTATCATACAAAGCGGAGGGACCTACGCCGACTCTGAGCGGTGATTGCATTTTTATAAGAAGCTGTTTTTCATGGTAGAAATACACTCGGAGGTTTGTCATTACCGAGGGACAACCGCTGTTAAGGAAAAACCTTTTTTCTATATTTTTTTTAGCGATGTTTCTTTGACCTGGGCTTGAACCCAGGTGTTGTGGAGTGGAAGCACGCACTGCTTACCACTACACCACAGCGACCGACATAGTTTCCATATAACTCATAAAGTCCATATTTCATAACAAATATTTTTAAGAACACTTCGAATTGTAAAAATTGCGCTTATTAGTTGTATTAAGGTATAAAATATTTTATTACGTTCGGTGACAGGTAATAAGATCAACGGATATAAGGTCAATTGACTTTATTTCCCACCCTGATGCGAAATGATAGCAATTGACGTTATTACCTTTTTAAAAGCGAAATAAAATCCATTGACATATAAATCAGAAGTAATATATCAGTGATGACAGGTAATAAGTCCCAGATGGTTTCTAAGATCACAAATTAGTTTTTGTGCAAATTGCAGATAGAGGGTATTAATGAATTTAACCCTCGATATTTAGCATATTTATATTTGTAAGTTATTGGAAGATTTCTGCTGTGTTTTGGCAACAATTTATCTGCAGTAAAAAATCATATAATATGTGTTTCAAAAGTCGGTGAAAACCAAAAATCAATCAATTAACTTACATGATCTCGGTTCCGATATTAAATAATCAATAATGGTTTATGCCCGCATTTTGGCACATTGGCTTGTTGAATGTGCCATCTAATAAATAATGTCGTCGTTCTCCTTAGCTACTTTTAAATTATGTCACAAATTGATGGCGGAGACATGAATACAGTGTAAGAAAATTCCTTTTCTATAATTGTTTCCTTATAGAAAGGTTGGTTTCTTTTCCACCTTGGACATTCCAAATTCGTTCAAAATATGCTAATTTAAAACACAGAATTCTTTCAGTGTTCCTGGGGTTTTTGGACATGGACTATTTCTTCAATTTAATAGTTTTCGCTTTATTTTTGTGGAAACGAAATATGTTTTGCAAGTTCTGGATCATTTCTATACTCTTTCATCAAATATTTCTCGTATTCCAGCTGCGTTTGGTTTTTCGCATCGTGCTTTTACTATATTCGTAATTTTAAATTTTTTAATAAAATCAATTGGCGGTAGTTCATGAAGGGGGGTAGATTACTAGCACCACACTGAGGATTTGGCAATAACCTTTTTCATCTATTAAAAAACAACACTTACGGGGCAATGTTTGTTGTAAGAACAACATTTTTTTCTATGAATCGACATACTTTAAGCATTGTTGACGCTATTTCCATTCCTCCAGAGTGAAAAATAAAGTCAATTGACCTTATTTCCGTTGATCTTGTTACCTGTCACCATTACGTTCATGTTTACTTATAAAGCGCATAACAATCAGCCCTGTTCTGCAATCCGAGTCGGAATCGCATCGAAATCGGAATTCAATTCTGACTCGGAATTCAAATGGTGTTCCACAATCCGATCGGAACTTTTCTTTCGATGTTAATATCGAGTTCGATTGTAGAAAAAAAGGAACAAACCTCCTACTTGTCAATTGCGCTGTGAAGTGTCAAAATTCATTTGAAGAAATTAAAAAGTGGAAACTAAAATGAGTTCAATGGTTTTATTAGCTGTTTTGCTCAATATTGAGCAGCAAACAAGCGAAAAAGTGAGGCAACAATATTGCGCGATCGCAACAATCTCATATAATTACCGTACTCTGCGTAAGTAGTATGCAAAGAACTATTTTTTTGCTCTCTTTTGCTATATCAAAGAATAATTTTTTATTTTACAGCTCTCATGAACTTCTCAAGATTTTTGGTTACTTGCAGTCTTATGTACGCAAAAAGTTCCATTCCTGGGAGCAAAGCGAATGGACCAACATTGTTTTGGGAAGAAGCACCGTACCATTGCCGACGTTACCGACACAATGTTGTGTGCATGGAGTCTGTGATGTAGGTAACGATGATTAACTGGCGATTATGTATCGAGATGGTGATCGCCATTCGTGGTTATTGGAAGATGGGTATGCTCTGGAATCTTTTCTGTTGACACCGTATATAAATTTATACCCACGGTCTATACAACACGCATTTAATCAAACACATTTTTCGGTACGTAATATTGGAGTCCTCAAAAGTCGTTTTTAGTGTTTATTAGTAACCTTCCAGTACAAACCATGATACAAAAAAGGAGGTAGTTTCAATAAACAACTTTTGACGGATAATAAAATTTTTGGAAGTTTCATAAATTGTTAGTATTATCATCGGCCTTGCCACTTTGATAATATTAAAACAATAAATCGGAGTATTTTCCTTCCCATATTTATACCAATGTAATAATATTTAAAATCAAAAACCATTATCAGTGCTTGGTATTTTTTTACTTTTATTTAAAGTTTCTAATGTATGGAAAAAACCTGAAGTCGGCTTGAACAGACCGCCCTCCGATAAACAAATAACATATCGTCGTATAAAGTACAAAATCGCGTATCAACAAAATACAAAACTGCGTATGCGAGGTCGAGAGAGTAAAAACACTCATATTTAAAAATTGTTCTCTTTTTCATAAAGGAATCGCATTTCTGGCTAGTATATTTCAGGACGAATGGATAAAACTTGAGCCCAGAGCTTGTGTGAGCAAATCCAATCTTTGGCAACAAATGTCAGTTACGCGGTTTTGCAGAACGACGATACGCGGTTTTGTACTTCAAACGACGATATGTAAGTATAATTTTGATCACTTTCTTCATGCGTTCTGAAACCTTGGCATCAACCCCATTTTCGAAATTATGTAGCCGGCATAATTTTCAAGTCCATCATATTCCACATCTTTTAATGTACTGATAAAATCTTCTGCTTTAAAAAAATATTTCTTCTAGTGATCAGGTAGCATGAATTTGATGAAATGTCATAATTTTATTAAGAGTCAAATGGTTAGCAACAACAACGAATGTCATTAAATGGAACTACCTTCTTTTTTGTATCATGGTACAAACTATGAGAGGTGGTGAAAAAAAATTAATAAATGTGTTGCCTGCATAACATTTTTCGCCACTACAGTCCTGAATTTGATTATGAAGAAGTTGAAGAAAACGATAGCGAAGTATGTAGATTGTGAAGTAGATTGAAATTTATTTGAAAAGTGAAGCATAAATAATTGGATATGAAATTGCGAATAAAATTACCCCTATTTATTTAAAACGAGTTTTGTAATTAAACAAAAATTTTACCCAAAAAATAACATTTTAAGACTTTTTGCTATTTTCGCATTCAAAACGCTCTAGCTCCAACTCAAGCTGTCGCAGTTTAATTTGTTTTGTATTTTTTTCATTGGGGCTTATTCTTGTTTTCGTTACGATAAGCTTATCGTTTCGATGCAAGCTTTCGATCAAACATTTTTAATCTATTCTTGATATCGTCGAAAAATTACATTGCCGACAAATACAAACTGGTTTATGACGTAGTTTGAAATATATAAAAGTCGTTTTGTTGACATACACAAACAATTTATAAATTCGTTATTTTGCCAAAAATGGACACGATTACATTTTTTGATAGTGATGGCTCGGATGAATCTGAAGTTTTGGTAAATCTACGGTGTGAGCGTCGCATTCTCCGAGCACAAGCAAAGGATGTATTGGAAATGAGCATCAAAAAGTAAACAAACGTTAAGGTTTTGCAAATAAAATTACTTATGTAAAAAATATTTCAGTTTCTGGAAAAACTTCAGATTAAAACAAGTAAGAGCAGCGCTGTCTTCGGCTATGCCGAAGGCTTNGAGTAAACAAACGTTAAGGTTTTGCAAATAAAATTACTTATGTAAAAAATATTTCAGTTTCTGCAAAAACTTCAGATTAAAAAAAGCCGCTTTTCAGTACGTATTGAGTGAATTGGAAGAAAATATAAGAAATTCCACTAGACAAGGAGCCATATCTCCAAAAGAAAAATTAATTGCCTGCTTAAGGTTCTTTGCCGGGGGTAGTTACCAGCATTGCATAGGAAAAGATTTTAATGTAAACGTTGCACAACCAACCCTTTCCAAAATGCTGAATGAGGTTGTCGATTCTTTGGAAATCAACCTTTGCTTCAAATGGATTTCTCTTAGCATGCACCATGATACAAAAAAGAAGGTAGTTTCAATAAACAACTTTTGGCGGATAATACAATTTTTTGAAGTTTCATAAATTGTGAGTATACTCAACGGCCTTGCCACTTTGATAATATTAAAACAATAATCGGAGTATTCTGTTATTTTTTTGTTTTCTTATTGTGAATGCAATCTTGCGATTTANGTTCCCATATTTATAACAATGTAATAACATTTCAAATCAAAAACCATTATCGCACCTCTTTTTTTATTAAAAATATTTAAAATGTAAACTGTTAAAGGAGATTTCATCGTAATTGTTCTTTTCATTTTGTAATAAAAACCACGCGCGTATTATTCTGTTATTTTTTTGTTTTCTTATTGTGAATGCAATCTTGCGATTTAAAAATCGAATTGTAAAAAATTTTCTTCCCAAATGAAACCTTTTTATATTTCGGTTCAAATTTACTTTTAAATTTCTCATAAGATTCTGCAAAAAACTAGGCTTTGTGATTAGCGCATCATCATTAAATTTCACAAATTTTTAATTTATGCAAAACACCTGAAGTCGGCTTAAACAGACCGCCCTCCGATAAACAACTAACAGTTCGTCGCTTACGCTGACGACACACAATCAGTTTTGCCTTTCAATTTCCTCACACACATTGCTTGTCAAAAATCATCAAAATTGAAAGCCATTACGTAGGCTGCATTCAATCTGAGAAGCAATTTCATTATCAACATGTCGCCTTCAAGAAAACAATGTAACTAACTAGCTTCTGAAGAACATTTTCAATTTTAATTCCATTGTAGATTAACATTTTAACACGCATAAACTTANCGCATAAGCTTAGTTTTTTTATTTTCACAAAATTCGCATGCCAATCCTGAAAAGCTGATAAAAATGGAAAGCAAAATTGAAAATCAATTGAAAGGGAAAAATTTAAAGCAAGTTGCCCATTCAAGCAATAAATAAGAGTGTGTTAGGGCCTGTGCCAATCGGTAACTTTTTTCTCCGTGGTGAGACGGGGTGGAAAAATTTGCTATGGTGTACAAATAAATTGAATTTTGCTGTGCCAAATGCAGAGTTAAATTTTGACAGTTGAAAAACCAAACAAACGCTCGTGCGAAAGCTTTATTTTTGTGTGTTGCTGAAATTCTTAAAATTTATATTTATTTTATAATTTGCAAGTAACGTACGCTTTTTTTATGCTGTTTCAGCTTTCATTTTCATGTTCACTCCTTATTACCGCCAAGCAATATTATGTGTATACATGGTTATAAGCTGTCAAAATTTTACCTAGCCCCATGAGCTAGGTAAAATTCTGACGTTCTTATTCACCACAAGAAATGTCAGATTTTTACTTTGATCCGTCAAAATTTTCTCTTTTCTATCAGTTGGCACAGGCCCTTAGTGAGAAAGTGTGAGAGTATTGAAAATTGAAAGGGGAAAATTGAATGTGTAATGGCCCGGTTAAATACAAAACCGTGTATCAACAAAATGCACAACTGCGAGGTTGCACAAATTATTTTGTAGGGAGTAAAAACACTCATATTTCAAAATGGTTATCTCAGGATGAATGGATAAGGCTTGAGCCAAGAGCTTGTGTGAGCAAACCCAATTTTTGGGAAAAAATTTTAGTTACGCGGTTTTGCAGAACGACGATACGAGGTTTTGTACTTTAAGCGATGATATGTAAGTATACACTTTCTTCATACTTTCTGAAACCTAGTCGTCAAGCCCAATTTCGAAATCATGTAGCCGGCATAATTTTCTAGTTCATCATATTCCACATCTTTGAATGTAGATACTGATAAAATCTTCTGCTTAAAAAAAATATTTCTTCTAGTGATCAGGTAGCATGAATTTGATGAAATGTCATAATTTTATTAAAAGTCAAATGGTTAACAACAACAACGAATGTCATTAAATAAAACTACATTCTTTTTTGTATCATGGCATGCACCATAGGGATGAAGTTGAAGCATTTTTTTTTTTATGAAAANGAGGTTGCACAAATTATTTTGTAGGGAGTAAAAACACTCATATTTCAAAATGGTTATCTCAGGATGAATGGATAAGGCTTGAGCCAAGAGCTTGTGTGAGCAAACCCAATTTTTGGGAAAAAATTTTAGTTACGCGGTTTTGCAGAACGACGATACGAGGTTTTGTACTTTAAGCGATGATATGTAAGTATACACTTTCTTCATACTTTCTGAAACCTAGTCGTCAAGCCCAATTTCGAAATCATGTAGCCGGCATAATTTTCTAGTTCATCATATTCCACATCTTTGAATGTAGATACTGATAAAATCTTCTGCTTAAAAAAAATATTTCTTCTAGTGATCAGGTAGCATGAATTTGATGAAATGTCATAATTTTATTAAAAGTCAAATGGTTAACAACAACAACGAATGTCATTAAATAAAACTACATTCTTTTTTGTATCATGGCATGCACCATAGGGATGAAGTTGAAGCATTTTTTTTTTTATGAAAAGTCTAGAATACCTGGTGTTACTATAGTGGCTGACGGAACGCAAATAAAAATAGTAGCTCCAAGTGAGGCAAAACATCTATATTTTAATCGCAAAGGATTTTATAGCATAAACGTCTTGATTGTATGTATGGTTAATACATATGTAGATGTACTTGTATATATTTAAAAAAAATAAAAATATTTAGATATGCGTTCCTGGTAGTTGCCACGATGCGCATATATGGGATTCAAGTGATGCCAAAATTTTTCTTGCATCTAACAGCCGAGCAGGAAAAAGGATAATTTTACTAGGTGAAATAAAATCCCTTAATTTTGTGTAAACGCTTTTTACTACAAAGCATTATTTCTCACCAAGCCCAATACAAACGATGATGAAGGCTACCTGCTTCAACCGTGGCTCCTTACTCCATTCAGAGAACCAATTTCTTGTAGTCGGAAACAAAACTTCAACACTGCTCATGCAAAAGGACGAATAGTTATTGAAAAAACGATCGGACTTCTGAAATCGGTATTTAGATGCCTTTGCGGTGAACGTGGAATGCATTATGATCCTGTAAAAGCGTCAAGACTTATTAATTTGTGTTGTGCTGTGCACAACATTCGCATACAGATGAGGCATATATTTTTCCAAGCAATGATAATCTCGGGATGAATGATGACAGATTTAATGATTTTCTAACGAAAGAATCTAACGAATTCAGAGAGTCGTTTCAACAGTATTTTTAATAATATCAAAATTAACTTTGTGTATTTAATACTGCATTAATAAAGTCACAAGCCTAAAATCTTTTAAATGACTCCATTAATTAAATAAAAGCAAAGTTCTTCTCTTCGCGTGAAATTTTTACTCTTCTTTAGTTGTCGGTCTTTCCGACAGGATAAGAATTTAATGTATTGTGCTCCACAAAAAAAAATTAAAATCACTTAGATTCGCTTAAAACTTAACAGTGGGTGTTAAAGTCGCTGAGAACGAATTTGGAATCAGATTTTAAAAATTCAAAATTTCGAATCCATATTAGATTTACCATTTATCACGGGAAAGTTAAAACCTATCGTACGTACATGACGTATGAGTAACATTCTCATCTCAATTCGTAGCAAAATCGAACGAGGGGTAGACACCCTCAATCCACTAATCCCTGGTATTAAATTGTAACACCGTCCATCAAAGACAAAATTTTGGCTTACTGTATTAATAATATAGGTAGATATTAACCATGTTTTAGATTTTATTTTTAGTATTTGAAAACTTCATAACAAATACCAAAAACATTAATAGTAATGTTGAACATATAGTTTCTGCATACATATGTACTGCTTTACAAATGCCATTTAAAATGCTCCGAAGCCTGCCTAGATACAAACTAATTTTTCAATTATTTCATAAATCTCGTTTCTCCATTTCTAACTTCTTAATCATATCGAGTTTCTCTCTTGCAATTTGTACTATTACGCTATTGTACCTTTTCATTTCATCTACTGCAGCTTTTCCATTTTCAAAAATACCTGCCATCATTTTTGGGTGTTTTCCGCCTCTTCGTTTTGTTGCACGATGTCGCTAAAGAGAATGAATGGAAATTTGTTCCTTGAGAAGGTCTACTTTCCTCTTATTTTGTTTTTGAGGAGCAGGAGGTGGTGGAGAAGGGTCATTTCCAGAATTTGAGTCCTCAGCTCCATTGGTGCATTAAGCGATTGTCTCGATCCTCACTCCGGATTTACAGGCATTGTTAAGGGAATTGCTGCAGGTTGAAGGACCTTCAACTATTTCTGAGGTTTTTGAAGTCCTCGCAAATGCTCCGAAGGATTGAACGTTTGGGAAACCATCCACTGTCTTTTTAAAGGTCATAATTTGGGCAACATCCTCTTCAACTTCGCTTAGAGGCACTTCTTGAAATGGACCTCCTCCAGTTCCCATCATATTTTTGTTGTTTTAGTCATTTTCTTTGTTACACAAAATTTAAAATCTGTCCAAACCTTTATTTTGTTAAAAATTAGTAATTAGTGAAATAATACATTTCCAACAAACGAAGGATTGGTTAACTTTCCTTCTGATTTCATTCAAATTAGACTCACTTTTTTCCTTTACAGGTGGACCGCACGCATTCGATGTAAGTGCCAATTCCTCCCAAAATTTCGCAATATCACATGGGGCTCTTTGCGTAAATCCTTGCGCAATATCCTTGTTATTTTTCATGGTTTCGACCATTGCTTCGAGTTGCTGCTTCGTTGTACGCTTTTCCTCGTACTACCAAGAAAGATTACAGTCATTTATTAAAAAAAAATTACGTTTTATCCATAAGTTCTTCTGTATCGCAGGAAAAAGGCAATCGAGAAAAAATATGGAAAATTTATCGTTTTACGAAATCAAAAATAACTCCAACAGTAAAGTCTTACGATCCCGATATGTATTTTTTTCGATTTTGGCAAAGTAGTTTGGGTGCACGAAATGAATAATACAAAGCGCTGCTATCGCTTCGAAAATTTTAAAATTTTCGATTCCTACGAAAACCAGAATACGGCCCATTATAACGATTACCAGTTTTAATTCGTTTACTTACAGTTTTCGTTGTTCGCTAAAGTTTGAGACTATGTTCAAACAGGCATCTAAATGGCAATTAAGAACGTTTTCACCAATTTAGGCATTAATTGTTACACAATTTATCATACGAAAATTCAAAATTTTAGTTGCCAATTAATAATTAATTGGCAATCCATTTGTGGCTAGGTATGTTTAATTTTGACTTGGAGGTATGTTTATTGAACAAAGAGCAATCAGCTGTTTGTTTCTGGTCCTATTTTACAGCTGATATTCCATCAGGGATGGAAAGTTCATTTATAAAATTGTATCTAATTAACGGAAGCTTTATTTAAAAGTAGACATATGTACCTAGAAAGTAAATATGTATTTATATATAAAAATATAGGGCGTAACAACTCCCATCGATGCCATATCAACTTCTGTACTCATATTAAACGAATTTTTGGCTATGAACAGAATTTCTTGGAGCAGCGCGAGACAAAACTATGTTGTAGAAATGGTGAGTCACTTTCCTCTTAGTTGTTCGATCTGACGTTTTAAAAAGAAATATTTCGCACCTACCTGGCGAAATAAATTGCAGTTGCGTTACTTTGACCACCCTTCTGTATCATTTGTGTGCGTCTTCACAAATGAGGGAAGCTATTAGACCAGTTTCCCGCACCAGAAAATGCATTGAAATGTCAGTAAAAATAAGAGCTGATTTCCTGACAAGCTATTGGCTACGTTCCAAATGTACCTAAAATTGTGTGTTTGTACCGAATGTACTTTCAAACTAAATAAAGGTACGATTGTAACAACTTTTCCATCACTGAATGTAATCTAACAGCTGATTTCGTATCGCTAATTGGGCAGCTGAGTGTGTGTGAACACCAAACTCAATACTGCAATTTAAAGCCTAATTGCCTCAGCTAATTGGCCTGTTTGACCATAGTCTAAAATGTTCCTTTGATCATTTACATTTATATATATTTTTTTCTTTTTCTATTAAGCGGGCTTTTACTTGATGGGAGTAGCAGAACATCAAATTTCCGATAGAATTCCGATTCGAAGTGGATCGAAATGTAGAACAAGGCGGAATCGGAAATAATATCCGATTGTCGGAATGCAGAACACCAATAATCAGAAACAAATCCGTTCGAATCGGATTGCAGAACAATACCCCGTTACTGTAACTATTCTCTACCGATTATTTCTCTACTGGTAGAGAAAAAAAAGTCACTCTCACCTACAAATTAGCAGTAGAGAAGAGGGCGCCGAATTCATATCTCAATTCGCCTAGGTAGAGAATTGTTACAGAAACGAGCTACAGGGCTGTATACTTTTCCCGCCATTTAATTGATGTTAAAAATTTTGACCACGTTATTTTGCTGCTTAGCACCCTGAATGCGGCAAAACAGTTGCTCGCGACCCTTAAGTCTTTTATGGGGACCAAAATAACAGCCGCAACAACAAAAACCTTTTCTACTGGTATACTGAGATACTGAGCACAATGTTCTGCCAGTCGCCCATACTATGAATCCATACGATACAGGATAAACGATTGCATTTTGTTGTGCCTTATTACGAATTAAATTCTAGCGTATGAAATTCGATAGCTACGTAATTGTCAATTATATTGTGGCCTTCTAATATTTTCTTTTTAATATTTTATTGAGCTTTGTACCACGAATGTTTATTTGGAAAAATTGAAAAAGCACCAAAGTCTAAGCGGTAGAAGTTATGGCAGCTATTTCGGAGATCACCACATCTCCTCCACAGACTTCTTTTTTTTAGACTTCAGCAGGGATCGAGCTTGCGTAATCGATGTGCAAAGTCAGAAGCGTTAACCACACAGCTATGCTAATTCATTTTCCTTGTTCAACCAACTACTTTCAAGTGCAGCTGATTTGCCGCTATTTAAACTTGACAGCGTGGTTGTTATTGTCAGTTCCATACATCCATTTGCTTATTTGCTTTATTGTATAGTTTCAGGCAGGCTCTTCCTAAACTATGTGTTGTCAATTAACATTTTATTTTTAGTATTTTATTGAGCTTTGTACCACGATTGTTTATTAGGAAAAATTGAAAAAGCAACAACGTCTAAGCGTTAGAAGTTATGGCAGCTATTTCGGAGATAACCACATCTCATCAGACTTCTATTTTCCAGACTTCAGCAGGGATCGAACATGCGTAGGCGATGTGCAAAGTCAAAAGCTTTAACCCCTTAGCTATGCACACCCCGTAAACTCTTGCTGCTAATTTATTTTCCTTATTCAGAATTGACAACAATAACCACGCTGTCAAGTTTAAATAGCGGCAAATTACATCATCATCACTTTTCACATCCATTACGCAGGTTAGATCCCTGCTGAAGTCTAGAAAAAAGAAGTCTGATGAGGAGATGTGGTGATCTCCGAAATAGCTGCTATAACTTCTACCGCTTAGACTTTGTTGCTTTTGGAATTTTTCCTAAGAAACAATCGTGGTACAAAGTAGAGATGGGCACGAGCCTAAATTTTCAGGCCCGGCCCGGCACGCGTGCAAAATCAACTTTCAAAAACACGCACGAGCCCTCACGTTAAGAATTTTAGTAGGGCCCGGCCCGGCACGATGGGACACGTCCTAGCCCGGAAATAAAGACCCAACTTTCATTGTATGTATACATATGTACATATTTTTCATTTTGTGTTTATGTACATATGTATATTTACTTAAGCGAATCAATTTTTCNACGATGGGACACGTCCTAGCCCGGAAATAAAGACCCAACTTTCATTGTATGTATACATATGTACATATTTTTTATTTTGTGTTTATGTACATATGTATATTTACTTAAGCGAATCAATTTTTCACATCAAAGATTTTTATAATATTTATTTTCTGGGAAGTAGAAAAAGTGGAAGGTATTTTATGTACAGATATGTAAACAAAACTACTGAGGGCCGAATTCATAGTGCTTAGTTAAACCATTGTTAACTTAACCACCAACAGGAGTTTAATTATGAATTTATATTCAAAGTCACATAGTTAACTATGGAAATTCGTATCGCCTGAAAATATACATATTCTTAAAATCAATACATTTCTATTCAAATTTGAAATTCATTCCACAAAAAAAAATTATTTCACAAGAGTTTAACTATGGGGGCATGCTGGTTTAAACTTTTCTTAACTGAGCGTTGTGAATATGAAAATCAATAGTTAAACTCTTATCAGTGGTTAACTACGCACTTTGAATTTGGCCCTAATTATCTTATTTTATCTATCGGTTTCCAAATATTTCTTCTTTGCTTTTCTCTTACCAAAAGAGTTTTAATATGAACTATTTTTTTGTATAAAAACAAAAGCTTATCTAAATTTGTAAAATTAGCAACGGGCTTTTTCGTGCTTATTCGTGCTTTTATGAAATTTTACTGAACGCCCATGCACGCACGAGTTCGTGCTGACAGCAAATATCCCGGCCGCTGCCAAAAGCCCGGGCCGTGCCCATCTCTAGTACAAAGCTCAATAAAATATTAAAAGATAGCTACCGTTTATCGTATATCGTTAAATTTTGGTATTACCATACGATAGCTATCGTATCAGCTGTTCAATTTCTTACGCTGGCAAACGGTTGTGCATTTTTACACGATACGATACAGTTTAATAAAATTAAAGTGATGTAAGTATTAAAATGAATAACATGAAATTATGGAAACGATTTGAGCAAAATACTGCAATTTTTCAGGACAAAAATTGCGAGCAAAAAACATAGGCGCATATTCATAGTCAATTTAGTTCACAACTAAGTCGAAACTATCCTAAGTTACAACTAAAGCTATAGTCGCTTTATTTCGAGTTTTCTGGCTAAGTACCAACTTAAAATTTAGTTTCGGCTGCAGCTGCAATTAAGTCGTAACTAGGACGAGGTATTTTATTAAATTAAGATAAAAAAGACGAAATATGTAAGAATTAAGTTGGTGGAGCTTGATTTTGATAATATTGAATGTTCTCCAATTAAATTTTACAAAGAGCGATCCATTTGAATCGGTAGATGAAATTAAATGTGTATTACAATTCGAATGAGGCTACATCACATTTTTATAGTTGAATGATTAAGATAAATTCTCAAATAATAACTCAATTTCACGCTAGTTCTTTTAAATTAAATTAGTACATAACATGTAGATATGTATTTGTATGTTTCACAGCATGCTTCCGATAAACATCGACTTCACATCACTGCGGTTGTTCTGGCTATTTCACACAATTAACAAGAAAATGATACGTTAATCGTTTGTATGAACAACCTATGCAAGTAAAAATTACATAAACGGATGATCAAACTTGACATTATTTAATGAAAATGTAATTTTTCCAAAATATCGTAAAGAAAAATCGATACATTTTCACACTCGTTTTGCTATATCGTATCGTTAAAACTACTTAGTGGAAGTCTGAAAGGCAATTATTAATAGAAGTAAATTTTAAGTTGGCACTTAAATTTAAGTTGCAACTTTATTAGTTTCGACTTAGTAGGTCGACTATGAATACGCGCCATAAAGTTGAGCGTTTTGCTTCTCCAAGGGGTAGGGTTTAAATATTTGTACAATGATTTTGTTGTGTCCAAACGCGTGACCCGAATCTAAAAACTTTAACATACGTGAGTAGTCAAAGGATTGGGCTTTAATTTAAAACAAAGATTTCAAATTTCCAAGCACTGGTTTATTGATAAATTCGTTTTGAAAGATGCAAATTTTTATAAACACAGTAGAAACCTTAGGTTGGGATAATCCAACAACGCCTCCTTGCGACACTCTCTTGGTATGATCCCTGAGCAAGAAATCCCAGAATTGTGAAAGCCTATAATATATTCGGTATGGATGGCGTTTTTTTACGTGGGTGCAACTCGTTCTCTACTTCTGTTAGAACATATGTAACAGCTTCTTTCGAAAGTCGAAAGTTTCTTTGAAATCTAAAGAATTGTTTTTAATAATTAACAAACTCATTCCTGTTACTTACATTATCGAGTTCTTCTCCAGAGGATTGGAAGCATCTCTCAATTGCATTCTTACTGTATCCTTTATGCGAGTTTCATAAATTTGAATTTATATAAAACGCAATTGAGGTTGAAGAAAACATGCTTTATCGTATTTTTTTATGGCTTATGGTAATACTCGCTACTTTCAAGTTCAAAATGTTCGCTTTGAAAATATATTATCTAGACAAGAACAGCTTTTTCATTTAAATTCACAACAAATAGTAAACAAACACCACTGTCATTCACAATAGTACATCTATCGGGCGGGTGGAAACCATAACACGAAATCTCATGTTATACGATACACTTGCAAGCGTTTTCGTCTATCGTATGAAAATTCATAATAGGGTTGTTAAATTGTATTGTATCCGCTTTGTTAAATATCATTGGATGTTTAGATGGAACGCATTTCAACATACCTACGCCTAGAGAAGATTCGATCAGTTACTATGATCGCAAAGGGAAACATTCCGTTACCATGCTGGTACATACTTAGAGCTCATTACTTTAAAATTTCACTTCTAACTCATTATCTTTTAGGCCATATGTGACGGCCAATATCGTTTTTTAGAAGTATTTATTGGATATCCGGGAAGCTGCCACGATGCCAATGTCTGGAAAAATAGCCACATATCTCAAGCAATAACATCTGAGCAGTTACCGCCAGCGCCAAGTGCTTATCCTATTTCGAAAATTTCTAATGGTGCCTTGCAAAGACAACGGACATCTCACTAGAGAACAAAATAAATTCAACAGCCGTTTGTGTTCAACGCGAGTATTTATCAAACAAGCATTTGGGATTTTAAAGCAAAAATTCAAGATTTCAATCATATTGACGTTTCGAGCTTTAAAGCCAAACCCGATGTGACACTTGCTTGCGCTATTTTACAGAACTTTATTATAAACAGAGGAAATCCTTTACAATATACTGACGAGGCGGTACTTGAAGTCGGTGGAGAATTGGGCGGCTCAACATTACCTTCTTCCAATGGCGGCGACGATGGCAGCTCCAACGACGCTTGAAGATTTTGTGGCGGGGGATTGATGGACCTGGTAGCATACACCTCGTCAAAATCTTCAAACTATAGCCAAGGTGTGGCTTCCCTACCCGAGGAAATAGTGTGCTTTTTTATACGTTTATACGATATCAGGATATTTAAAAATTTTCTTTGTGCGATGTATCTGTCTATGTTAATGTCTCTGTTGATTTTTTTTACTTCTTCTACCACCTTATTCCATAGAACGCTCTTTTTTCTCCTTCCAGAAGTAAATTCATCTTCCATATTTAATCGAACTCTAAGCAGCAACATAACTTCAGCCGTACTAAGATTTTCGCTGAAAACAATAAAAATGTAATAAAATAAGATTGTTTCAAAACTCTACGTTTAACAAATTTTCATTGCAAAAATTAAGGAAAATTAATTTTTTACTCACTTTTCTTCCGACATGATACAAGCGCAATCAGCGGCAGTGTAAATTTTTGTGATGCAAATGATGAGGGACGCTTGGAAGAAAAATTGCGTTTTAGGATGCTTGGCATTTGCAGTGCTGCCATATTAGCATTTCTGAACGTTCTGCTGGTCCTGCGAAAGCAGTTTGCGCATTATACTGCATAACTAAACACACCCACATATTTTAAGATTTTAAGTAAACACTTCCAACTGAAGAAGATGAAATTCCGGAGTCGAGGAATACATTCAAAATACCTGTGATAAATACTTACATAGAAGTTTAGTATGTTTGATATCAGATGCACATGCCTCTTTATTGAAAACATGTTCTGATTCTAAAGAAAAGATGTTTTAAAATATAGGTAGTAGACTATGTTCAAACAGGCCAATCAGCTGAGGCAATTAAGCTTTAAATTGCGGTATTGAGTTTGGTGTTCACATACACGTCAGCTGCCCAATAAGCGACACGAAGTCAGCTGCTGGAGTACCTGCAGTGATGGAAAAGTTGTTACAATCGTACCTTTATTTAGTTTGAAAGTACATGCGGTACATCCACACAATTTTAGGTACATTTGGAACGTAGCCAAATAGCTTCTCAGGAAATCCGTTCTTATTTTTACTGATATTTAAATGCATTTTCTGGTGTTAGAAACTGGGCTAATAGCTTCCCTCCTTTGTGAAGAGGCATACAAATGATACAGAAGGGTGGTCAAAGTAGCGCAACTGTAGTTGATTTCGTCAGATAGATTCAAAATATTTCCTTTTAAAACGTCAGATAGAACAACTGGGAGGAAACATAGTTTTGTCTCGCGCTGCTCGAAGAGATTCTTTTCATAGCCAAAAATTTGTTTAATATGAGTACAGGAGCTCATATGGCATCGATGGGAATTGCTACCTCCTATTTTTCTTTATATAGATATTTATGGTTACTTTTTAGGTACATCTATCTACTTTTAGGTAAAGTTTTCCGAAAATTTTATACTTAAATTTTCCACCCCTGATGGAATATCAGCTGTAAAAGAGGAACAAAAACAAACAGCTGATTGCTCTTTGTTCAACAAACCTACCTCCAAGTGAAAAATTAAACATACCTAGCAGGACTGCATAGAGAATCTGACACAATTTGATTGCCAATTAATTATTAATTGCAAATTAATAATTTGAATTTTTGCATGATAAATTGTGTAACAATTAAGTTCTAAATTGGTGAAAAGGTTCTTAGTTGCCAATAAAGTGCCTGTTTGAACATAGTCTTAGAGTTACTGCAGCAATAAAGGCTGCATTTCTTTATTCATTGTGAACGTTTGGAATAAACTTTTTTGTTTACGTATATTTCAAACGTATTCTATTTATTCCGGCTGTGAAATGGGATTATCCGGAATGTATAGAGAAACGCAGCCAAAATGATTCTATACCTCAAATTTTTTCAAATAAATACGTTTCCTATATCGTGATTTCTGTTAGGTCTGGGCAAACTTTGAAATGTTTTCCAGTAAGTGTCTTGAACCGAGGACTCTTTCGAGGGTGCGAAACGAAAAAAAATCCCACTCGCCATTAGGCAAAGGTTCCCAATTAACGTGTCTTCATGGTTTCACAATATAAGCCACAAACGTCACAAACATTGGATTTTAAAAAGCCAGCCTTTAATAAAGGAAAACTTNATCCCATTCGCCATTAGGCAAAGGTTCCCAATTAACGTGTCTTCATGGTTTCACAATATAAGCCACAATCGTCACAAACATTGGATTTTAAAAAGCCAGCCTTTAATAAAGGAAAACTTGTTCGTGATATCTCGACCAAATAGTGCTTCTGTGAATATTTTAGGAAATGTTCCAAAATTCGTTCCGAGCGCATTCAATGTTCGGCGTCAGGCAAAGGTTCGCAATTAACGTGTCTTAGGTCCCAGGATTACCTGAAAAGATCTAAGAACATGCCAGAATTGTTCTTGGATTTAATCCAACGCCCATTATAATTTAACCAGAACATTGTTCTACTTCGTCCTGGCAGAGTGTCTGGTTCTTATATACTCGAATTCATGGTTTCACAATATAAGCCACAAACGACACAAACTTTGGATATTAAAAAGCCAGCCTTTAATAAAGGAAAACTTGTTCGTGATATCTCGACCAAATAGTGCTTCTGTAAATATTTTAGGAAATGTTCCAAAATTCGTTCCGAGCGCATTCACTGTTGATCATGTGATTTAAACAGTTGTTAGTCAAACATTTATTACTATTTTTTAATATTTTTATTGAGCTTTGTACCACGATTTGTAATGTAGCAACATGGTTGAGCCAGGCGAAGTGGCATGCAGACATGCTTGCATCCCAAGCTTGCTCGTCGTCGGGGTGGGTCATTTCCGCCTGCCTTGCTGACAACTACATTAACAAAAAGTTATTCATGCCTGTTACCTAGTGTACTAGTGGAAATGACTACAGAAAATACAAAGAAAGCAAAGAACAAAGAGAAAGCAACAAATGAAGAGATGGTCCTGTCCTGTCCTGCCAGGTGGAGTCATCCCACCCTTCTTCTACGTGAACTTCACGCAAAGCTTTGGGCGTTGTCGTGACTCCTCACCTACTTTACTACGCCCCCTAACCTGACATCAGTCCGTCTATCTATAAGTCCGTCATTACGCAGTCATTGTCAACGTTAGTGCACTCCCACTTCCCCTCAGTTTCACAAGTGCAACCTCCACACCAAAATTTCGTGCTTAGCACATCATCGCTAGAATCCAACATCTATAAATAAAAAAAAAATCAACCTCAAACCATTTCCTTTCTTTTTTCCTTACTTTATTATTACAAAAATAGTTTAATCCTAATTACAATTTACAATCCAACACTTAACACTAAAACTCAAATTCAAAAACCAATATTTAACTCGAAAACTCAAAATTCAAAATCCAATGTTTAACTCTAAAACTCTTGCAACCCTTAATTACAAAAACTCAAACTGTAAAATCCAATATTTAAACTCACCTACACGTAATATTTAAACCGAATGCTTATCTAAATCTCTATCTACTCCTAACATAAAACCCAAATTTTAGTCCACGTACCCTAATGCTAACTTATCTGGTTCTTCCCCGAAACGGAATCCAACATACTAGTTACTCTCCAAATTTCAACTATCATAACTCGCTCGCGTTTCGTGGCAACGAGCGCGTCATCAAGAGCGGAAATTCAATAAAAAACTAAATACGCAAACCAAAATCTTTAAGCATCGCAATGAAATTACTAGCAAAGACTAAAAGAATAAGGCAATGAGAAAAAAATATGTAGATAATAAAAAAATGTGTACCCAAAACGAGTATTTTGGCACCAATTAATCTGGGCAACATGCCAAAATCAGTACATGCGCGTATGCTCTCAAATGGAGTTTGGATAAAGTGGAGTACGTAAGAAAATTTTAAATGAGCGAAACCAAAAAAGTGTTGAATTCCAAAAAAAAGGAAGAAATAAATGCATATACCAGCAATAAAAAAGATCATGGATTAAGTAGAAAAATTAAGCGGCTATAAAAAAAAAACTAATATGTATTGACTATGTAATAAACTTCAGAAATTACAAAGAAAATGAGGAAAACTCGTCTAATATAAGATAACAAAAAAAATATATTACTATTACTCTAAATATTGCCATTCTGGCGGTGTAAAAACGAAATGGAAAAAACAAAGGAAACGGCAAGTAAAACTAAAGAAACGTGCCTACAAAGAAGATAAAAAATTGCTCTGCTCTTTATGTATGTACTTATGTACTTATGTATAAGCATATACGTAAAAAACTGCAACTAAAGTAGAACTAAAACAAAACTGGAACTATGCTCCCGGCGCTGCTGCTGATCGGCGGTGTCTTTGGAGCGATAGTTTCCACTGCTCTCTCTGACACTGCTGCCGCCGATGTTATGTTCCTCTCCACTGTTATGCTCCTCCTCTGCTTGATGTAATCCACATTTATGTCGAGTGGCCGTTGACCGAGATATTTTAATCAGCTGTTCCCTATTTCTTAGCCGGTTATCGGCACTGGTATAGGGCATAGATATGGACCAGTTGAAGTGGTTTCATATCTCACGTGAAAGTACCTATGTATATGCCCGCATGTGTAAGTATGTATGTATGTAGCCACTTGCGCTGATGGCCGGCCCTTGTTGGAATGCGTGCAAATATATATGCTGCTTTGCTGGTGCGTGTGGTTGGGTGCCGTAGCTGGTGGTATCCACGCATATATGTATGTATATATGCCTTCTTCTTTGGCTGCAACTGCCAACTTTCCCTTGAATGCCTGCCTGATGCTGCGGGTTTACTAGGCCTGGGTAACGCAGCAAATTTTCTGGCACTGATACCATGAACCCAACGCCATGACCGGTATCAGCGCAATTGCGCCATAGTGTCGTTTTTCGCATGCTGCTTCATGATGCTTCTGTTGGCGCCATTCTGTCTTCTTTTCGGGCCATTCTCTCTTATTTTCCCGCCGTTCTGTGTTCTTTTCGGGCCCTTATATCTTTTGACACGAATTTTGCTTCATTTGTGCACGTACTTTGTGCAGCAAAGTGAGTAGTAGTTTAATGGAAATAAAAGATTGTCAATTTGCCGTCCGGTAAAGTAATACCATAGTGAAATTATATTAATAATAATACATGGTTTGAAAATGTAATATTCCTTACCATCATTTTTCTTCCAGATTCCTCATTTCTTACAGAAGAAAGGAGCACAGTGTTGAGTATTTAAGCCCGGTCTTCCTTTATGCACCCTAATTCACGGCTATTGTTCAACTAAGTTTGCTGAGCTCCCAGACGTTTGTGTGGTGTATTAGACTACGAATGTGCTAGCAATGTTGATTTTCATGCTGCCTAACTCCAGGTAAATTAATGTCCTTGCATTCGTTTTTGTCCTTGCATTCGTTTTTGGTAACTTATGCAAATGATCACTTGGGGTTGGTTTTTGAATCGACATAGTACATAGTTGAGACTGCACTACCTAAGGGGTGTGCTTGCTGCTCACTTTTATTATTTTATCCATGTACCGGAAATGTTACTTGGATTAAAACGAAAGATTGCTCTTTTGAAAGGAAGCGAAATCTTTAAAAATTAATTTGGTTTGAAAACGCAACAACATCCCATTATACCGTTATCACAAAATCCATCCGTGAACATAAATGACGTGGCCAACAAAATTGTCGGTATTTGCAATCATCATGATCAGCAGTAGGTAACCTGTAATATTCCTTACTAATATTTTTCATTCAAATTTTCTCATTTCTTACAGAAGAAAGGAGCATATTTAAGGCCTTTATATAAGCTGTAATCTACAGACGTTGCCCAATTCAAAAACTATTCCGACTGGCTTGCTATCATTAGCAAAGCAAATCTCGCGGAGTAAACTTAACTCTTCCACAACATCCTTGTTCACAAGCATACTCCTCATTAAAGCTATAGAAAACTGCCTTAACTCGTTGGGTCCCCGATTACTAAAGCTACGTTTTATATTCAAACTTTCTTGGCGTTTCATTACAACAACAAAAATAATAAAAAATGTAATCTAATAAGAAGAGTGACGTGTGGTTGCACTTCTCGGAAGAGAAGGATAAGAAGGTTAAGTGTAAGTTGTGTGATCAGCAGTTGTCGGTGTCAAATAAATCAACTTGCGGCCTTATTCTTCACATGAACAGATGACACCAGTTCCAGAGAATCTCTAGACAGGCCCAACCTATAGAAGAAGTACTTCTTGACATCGAAGGCAGTGAGTTTAAAAACAACATCAGTGAAGTCAACAACAACAACAGTGAAGTCAACAACACTAACACCCGTCAGGTCAAAAATAGCACAGTAACACCGCAGGTCCCTGGCCAGATCCGACCAAGGGCATTAAACGCATCGCAGCCACAAGTAACAAACTTTTTATATAAACCTCTTCCAATAAAGAAGCAGCGCGAAATCGATCAACAGGTATTAAAAATGATAGTCCGCGAATATCATCCTTTCAGTGTAGTGCAAGACATAGAATTTAAGAAGTTGGTGTTTATCTTGAATCTCAATTACAAGCTTCCAAGCCGAAAAACGATTTCTTCCTCATTGATTCCTGCCACATACAACGATTCAGTAGAAAGCGGTTAGAAAGAGCTTATGCCATATGCTTAACTATGGGCGGGTGGACTTCTCGTGCTCAAGACAGCTTTTTCAGCGTTACCGCTCATTATGTTGTAGAAGAAAAAAAAAAGAACATTTCTTGCATCGGACTTACTAGCCTGTAGTGCTTATGCGGAAAGGCACACTGGCGAAAACATTACAAAAAAAATTAATGAAATTTTTAATGAGTGGGGAATTTTTAACAAAGTTACTGTTGTGGTAACTGATAATGCTGCGAATATGCAAGCAGCGGTTCGCGGGGGAGGCTGTCGCCATTGGGATTGCTTTGCAAATTCTTTAAATCTAGTTGCACAAGCAGGATTGAAGGAAATAGAACCTATTTTATGTAAAGTCAAATCAATTGTTAGGTTTTTTCAAAGAGTTGTCATGCTCATTCAAAACTTAAAGCTACGTTAGAATCAATGCACCAACCAGTTTTAAAGCTCTTCAACGATGTACCTACACGGTGAAATTCCACTTATGAGATGTTAAAAAGATTTTTAGTTCTTAAGGATGCAGTTAATACCACTTTGGCTTTGGTAAAATCGTCTATGCCGGTCAGAGACGAAGAATTACGTACAATCAATCTTTCAACTAGCGAGGATTGGTTAGTAGCAGAACAATCTATGAATATNAGTCATGCTAATTCAAAACTTAAAGCTACGTTAGAATCAATGCACCAACCAGTTTTAAAGCTCTTCAACGATGTACCTACACGGTGAAATTCCACTTATGAGATGTTAAAAAGATTTTTAGTTCTTAAGGATGCAGTTAATACCACTTTGGCTTTGGTAAAATCGTCTATGCCGGTCAGAGACGAAGAATTACGTACAATCAATCTTTCAACTAGCGAGGATTGGTTAGTAGCAGAACAATCTATGAATATTATGGAAATGTTTGAAATTATTACTACTTTAATAAGTGTCGAAAAGCACATTAGTGCATCATCCTTAATATTGTATATAAAACAATTAACCAAGCATTTGAAATCCTTTAATATTGCGGAACTAACTCCCTCTGTAGAAAAGCTGTTAACTAGACTATTAAGTGAATTGAATGAAAGGTTTAAAGATATTGAACTAAATTAATTAATTGCGCAAGCAACAATTTTGGATCCAAGATTCAAAAAATTTGGATTCATAAACGAAACGGCTTATAATTCGAATATTCAAAAATTACATTCGAGATAAGCTAACACAGTTGTTCAAAATTGCGAAAATTTTGTTAAGGATGAAAATCCTGATCAATGCAATTCGGTTGTAGGCGGGATAAATAACGATCGCTTAGAACTAATATGGAAGCATTTTGACGCTGAAGTTCAGAAGCACACTAGGCCAGGAAATCAGATAGGATCTGCAATTGTAGAAGTGGGTAAATACTTGTCAGAAGCCTGTCTTACAGCGGAAAGATTCTTCTGGAAAGCCTAACGATCCACTGGTGTGGTGGCACCAACGAAAACATATTTATCCCCGATTGTACCAGCTTGTCAAAAAACGACTGTATTTCAGCAACATCTGCTCCTTGTGAACGCACGCTGGACGACTTGTTAGCGAAAAACGCGAGAGCCTGAAACCAAGTAAAGTATCTCAAATTGTTTTTTTAAACTATAATTTAGGTAACAATGATTTTTAAACAACTTCCTGATCTTTTTTTAAACTAAATTTAATTCATGATCTCTAAAGTATATGTATAAGCCAAATGAATGGATTGTATACTATACAAAGTATACAAATGCAAAATGAATTTAATTCATGATCTCTAAAGTATATGTATGTATGAGCGAAATTAATTGAATGTANAAGGATGCAGTTAATACCACTTTGGCTTTGGTAAAATCGTCTATGCCGGTCAGAGACGAAGAATTACGTACAATCAATCTTTCAACTAGCGAGGATTGGTTAGTAGCAGAACAATCTATGAATATTATGGAAATGTTTGAAATTATTACTACTTTAATAAGTGTCGAAAAGCACATTAGTGCATCATCCTTAATATTGTATATAAAACAATTAACCAAGCATTTGAAATCCTTTAATATTACGGAACTAACTCCCTCTGTAGAAAAGCTGTTAACTANTAATGTACACTAAAATAGTATACAAATGCAAAATGAATTTAATTCATGATCTCTAAAGTAAATGTATAAGCGAATGTGCTAAAAACTAAATAAATTCTGTGGTTAAAAAAATAAAAATATCTTCGTTGCATGTATCTGGGTTTTAAAAGGGCAGGACAGAAAACAAATATTTTTAATTGCTTTATTCTTTATTATTTATTATTCCTTTTATTTATATTTCCTTTGTAGATGTTTTCGAAACTATACAAAATTTCATGACTTTATCCCTGCTTTTCACAAGATGCAAAATTTGAATAAAAAATTGAAGCGATTTCAACGACATTATAATCAAAAGAAAGGTAATCGATTTACCCTTCTTTTGATATATATTAAAAGTTAAAAATTAATTATTAAGGTTTACAAAAATTTAGGTTCCTTACAACTGTGCAAAATTTCATGACTTCTCTGCTTACATATATGTGTTTTCAAAAGATGCAAAATTTTTATAAAAAAGAGAAGCGATTTAAACGACATTATAATCAAAAGAAAGGTAATCGATTTACCCTTCTTTTGATATATATTAAAAGTTAAAAATTAATTATTAAGGTTTACAAAAATTTAGGTTTCTTACAACCATGCGAAATTTCATGACTTCTCTGCTTACATATATGTGTTTTCAAAAGATGTAAAATTTGTATAAAAAAGTTAAGCGATTTCAACGACATTATAATCAAAAGAAAGGTAATCGATTTACCCTTCTTTTGATATACATTAAAAGTTAAAAATTAATTATTAAGGTTTACAAAAATTTAGGTTTCTTACAACCTTGCAAAATTTGATAAACTATTTCTGCTTTTATGTATATGTATGCATACATCCATACACTACTATTGACTACTAAACTAGAATATTTAAAATTAGTTAATTAAGCTTGAAATCCTAATCGGTGTATAGCTGTATGTATATGTAGGTCATCGTAGGCGTAGATAAAGTCTAGCTGATGAGACCGATAACAGGTTTTCCACAAGCTCCATATAGCGGACATGCTAGCCTAACCTGCACTCTTTCCCTTCCAATTTGTTTGCTTAGTATAGTCATTGGATTGCCCCAAACACCTGTTATTACCATAGCGCCTAAATCAGCAATATAATTGCTTTTGTGAAAAGTACAATAACACAATGATATCCATACCGAATTGCTGTAGCTGTTAGGCAGCCGCTAACCTGCCTGCTCCAAATACTATAACTTTGCCCAACTTAACGTAAACGTTTAAAAATACCAAAGTTAATAAAATCATGTCGATCCAGGAACGAATGTACTCGCTTCACCAGGATCTCTATCGAATCGTGGATCCATATCTTTTATAGCGTTTTCTACAATAAGCTGCTGCTTTGGATTCTCCATTTTACACATCACACTTTCATATTTCTATTGCTTTACGAAGTTTTTAAATATTTTACGTATATTGACGCATTGTTGGCATTGTTTTCAAATTTTCAACTCTTTCTTCTTCCCCATCTTCTTTTTTTCCCTCTTTTAGATGCGCATACGAAAAAAATTTTACAACCCTAACGGCGCAATCTTCGTATTCTATCGTTCTTGCTTCTTTGCGTACAGTGTGCGCAAGCTCGTTATTGGTGTACTGGCGACAATGCGCTACGGTGTCGATAATTAGAGTATCAGCGCCAGTAGCGCCACCGTCGGCATCAACGCAATGAAGCAACGCCGCGCTGCGTTACCCAGCACTAGGGTTTACGCTCCCGTGCCATTGTAAAAACAAATGGAGGTCCTTTCGCAGTGCTAGCAGGCGACCTAAAACCAATAAAAACATTCATTTTGCCTTCTTTGGTATTTGTAAGATTATAATTTCGAGTAAACGTTTGCTATATTTGAGTCTCACATTGCCTTTTCACCAAACTTAGCTTCCATGCACATACATCTAGGTACATGGATATAGGGTATCAAAGGTGCCAAATACAAGGGCTAGCACTTACCTCCAGATGAAGGATGTGACTCTGGTGACCCCGGGCACCGCTAGTATCCGTATAAAGCTCTGGGGAACCGTTTTCACTTTAAGATTTAATCTTTGTAATTAATACCGAAAGCGACCACTTTAAAATAAGACTTCACTTTCACTACAAAGCACCACCATAACTTTCGTTTTAAGAACTGCTTGTCACGGATTTGGTCCTTTTATACCTTTCCACGTCAAGTGACCGATACCGTATTAGTTATGTATATATTTACTTATGTACAAAGGAATAAATAAAAAACATGGTTTAACACGAACTGTCACAATCACACACACACACACACACCCCGGGGGAACTTTGATTCCCAGTGGGAACGGTCACCATAGCTGGGCTCTAAGCTACCGGGGGGTCGGCAGGTCGCGGATAGCCGGACGGCCTGTAGTAGCAGGTTAGTTGCGAAATAAGGTTAAACGAATAAGCAATCCCCGACGATGAGCAGCAGGAATAGAGGACGCGGTATAAAAGCCAGCGAGTCTGATGAAATTCCTGTGATAGTGGCGAGTGGACACCGCCTCTTTGAAATATGTGTCCCCCTCATCATACATATGATGAGTTACAAAAAAAAAAAACCCAGGCGCGATGGCTTCCATATTGGACGGCTTCCTGGTCAGCGTTTGTTCACCATGTTAGGTGCGGCTGATACAACAATCCAGACCGGTACGCGCTGCGGCGCACTGGGAGTCCCTCGAAATCCCTACAGCGATTTCTCCGCTGGCGGGGTAGAGACGGTGATGTGAGCGTGCTCTGCCGAGGTGTCAGCCGCGGTGCGTATCAGTAACCAGCCACTTCGGTCCCTGGTCAGGGAGTGTGCATTGGACGCAGGTGTAGTAGACCGCGTTGCCCCGGGCGAGCGCCGGTCCGTCCGTGTTTTCCGGGACCGGTAAAACGAAGGACAGGCCTCAAGGAACTGGGGTAGGGGTATAGTCCCCGAGGGTATACCCGTTCCTGTCTATTTCGGCCCGCCCCCCTGCACACGATGCGCTGGCAAAAACAAAAGAATGGATTCCAAAATGAGAAAAAACAACAACAACAACAACAATGTAAACGAAGTCAGCAGCGGCGCGAAAAACCTGGACGGCAGGGGCTGCAAGGTGCTTGGGGCAGACCCGTCCCAGGGAACACCGACTGCAGAAACTGACCCGTTCAAGCGTGCGTCAAGACTAGTTCGGTCGCCTGTAAAGGCGCTTAGCGTGGAGAAGCCGGTACGAACGAGATCGTCGCCACCAGCACTACAAGACAGCGAGCCTCAAATGAAGGGAGCCAAACAGAACGGAGACTACATGTCGGAGCTCGGAGATGCTACTAAGAGGCTGACGGAGGCAATGTGCCCGCCACAACGCTCAATAAACAATAGCATGCGAGAGATACTCAGCTCACTAACAAAGCTGCATGCGAGTGCCCTGGAGGAGTACTCCAGAATAAAGGCAAGCAGACGGAGTATTTTCAACATACCGGTGACTGCTGAAACCCCGAAAAGGCCCCGAGATGAAAGCCAACTAAAGCGTAGGACGCCACCCAAGAAAAACAAAACCACGCAGGAGGAGGTGACCACCAACCCTGCAACCAAACAGAGTAAGGTGGCGCCAAACGAAAATTCCGGCAAGATTAAGGAGAAGGAGGTGGAGAAAGAAGGAAAATGGGTAGAGGTCCAACGCAGGTCACATGGCAAAAAGAAGATGGCATACAAACCACCACCACGGCCAGATGCCATCATTATAGCTCGGACGGGAGATATGACCTACAGCGATATACTAAGGACTGCGAAAAAGGAAGAGGCGCTGCAGAAACTCGGCGAGAGCGTATCACGCATCAGAAAGACGGTCAAGGGTGAAATACTGCTGCAGCTTAAGGAGACGCAAATGAAGGACACGGGCGAACTCAAGAGCGAAATAGGTAGGCTTCTAGGGGACCAGGCACAGATCAGAGCCCTAACCCACGAGACGATGGTAGAAATCCGTGACCTGGACGAGATTACCACCAAGGAGAATATTGCCGAGGCCATCCGCAACCAGATAAAGGAGCTAAACCACCTTAACGAGAATGCGATAAAAAGCATCAGGGCGGCTTATGCGGGCACACAAACCGCGGTGGTAAATCTCCCAGCGCAGGAGGCAAGATTACTTCTTGACGCGCAGAAAATAAAGATAGGATGGGTTGTGTGCAGAGTAAGGGAGAAACCGAACCCCAAAAAATGCTTCAGGTGCCTGGAATATGGCCATATAGCGAGAGACTGCAAAAACGCGGAAGACAGAAGTCAATGCTGCCTAAAATGTGGAGAAAATGGACACTTTGCGAAAGCCTGCGACAAAAAGCCACACTGCAGAGCATGCAAAAACCAGGGAAGAAAGAACACCGAGCACCAGATAGGTAGTTGGAGGTGTCCGCTATACCAGGAGGCGTGCAAGAAATCAAGAAAATGAGAGTCATGCAGTTGAATCTCAACCACTGTGAAGCAGCGCAAGAGCTGCTCAGCAAAACGGTGTACAAGGAGAAGGTGGACATAGCAATAATCAGCGAGCAGTACAAAAATATAGACAGTGGAGCATGGATATCGGACCTCACAGGCAAAGCTGCAATATGGACATGCGGAGGAAAAGCTTTCCAAGAAAAGCCGCTGCTTGGTAAAAGCTACTACACACGAGCGAAGGTAGACGGTTTCAACTTTTATAGCTGCTACATACCACCAAGTATCCCACAAAATGAATACGAGAACATCCTAGACAGTTTGGTTCCAGAAGTCCGGACCACCACAATGAACGTTGTAGCAGGGGACTTCAATGCATGGGCAGTGGAATGGGGTAGCGTCCACACAAACAGGCGGGGAGATGCACTACTAAAGGCGTTTTCGGTACTTGATGCGGTGCTTCTGAATTCGGGGAACAAAAATACCTTTGAGAAGAATGGTCGAGGCTCGGTGATTGACATTACTTTCGCTAGTAGTTCCTTGGTGCGCTCAACGAGCTGGAAGGTGTCGGACCTCTATACGAACAGTGACCATCTGGCAATCATGATGGAGCTAGGGAATTGTGCACAGAGCCGACAAAGGGCGATCACCAGGAAGGTGCAAACGAGGGGCTGGAAGGTAGAGACTCTGGATGAAGAGCTCTTCAGACTCGTGCTGGATGAGGAAATGGCCACTGAGGATAACACTGAGCTCCAGGCTGAAACACTGGTGAGGCACATCAGTAAAGCCTGCGACGGTGCTACGTGCAGGAGAAAACACGGCTCTCTCAGGCAGCCGGCGTACTGGTGGGACGAAAAAATCCAGGCCATAAGGGGTGAGTGTCATAAGGCGAGGCGGTTGTGTCAAAGGAACCGTGGCTCGATGGAACATGCCGTGCTGCGCGAAGCCTTCAAAAAGAAGCGAAGTGACCTTAAAAAAGCCATCAAAAGCAGCAAAGCCAGCTGCTTTAAGGAGCTCTGCGAAAAGGTGGACGAAAACCCATGGGGTGATGCCTACAAGGTGGTCATGAAGAAAATAAAAGGTGGTAAAGGCCAGGCACCAACCTGTCCCACCCTCCTAAAAGACGTCGTGCAAACTCTCTTCCCTGTGCAAACGCCAGGAGGTCGGCGACCGCAAGCAGAGAAACCGGAGGGAATGGAAGCACCAACGGTTACAGACGAGGAGGTGGTCCAAGCAGCAGAAAGATTTGGTAATGACAAAGCGCCAGGCCTAGACGGAATACCAAACAAGGCTCTGAAGGTTGCCATCAAGCACAACACGGGTCCGTTTACCGAACTCTTTACGCGGTGTCTGCGAGAAGGCGTCTTCCCAAAAATCTGGAAGAAACAGCGGCTGGTCCTACTGTAGAAACCAAACAAGCCGGCAGGAGAACCAAGCGCATACCGACCTCTCTGTATGCTGGATACGCTTGGTAAGATACTGGAGCGATTAATTTGTGTACGGTTGGAGCAGCACCTAGAGGAGGAACTGCCGGGTCCCGCCGATAACCAGTATGGTTTTCGAAGACAGAGGTCTACCATTGATGCAATTATAAAGCTCACCGATGTCGCAGGCAAGGCAATAGAAGGAACAAGATGGCTATATGGCACGAAAGAATACTGCGCGGTGGTGACATTCGACGTAAAAAACGCCTTCAATTCGGCCTCCTGGCCTCACATACTAAGAGCTCTGGAAAGAAAGAACACGCCGCCCTACTTGCTAAGGATGGTATCCAACTACCTATCTGACAGGCTTCTGCTGTATGATACCGACGAAGGCCCCAGGAAGTACTTGGTGACGGGTGGAGTACCACAGGGCTCCGTACTTTGGCCACTACTTTGGATTGTCCTCTATGATGGAATTCTGGGACTGCCGCTGCTAAGGGAGGTACAAATTATCGGATACGCCGATGATATAGCAATAACAGTAGTGGCCAAAGACCTCTACCAAGTTGAGAACATCTGCAACAGCACGGCGCAACAAATAAAGAACTGGCTCGCTGCAACGAATTTCCAACTCGCAGGGCAAAAAACCGAAGCGGTGGTGATCACAAGCCGAAAAAAGATGGAGAGCGCTACGCTCAACATCGATGGACATAGCATCAAAACACAGCAGTCGCTGAAATACCTGGGTGTCATGATAGACTCGAGATTAAGCTACAAGGTGCACATTGATAAAGCCTGTGAAAAAGCGGCAAGAGTGACCACGGCTCTAACAAGACTAATGGCTAACATCGGCGGACCGAGCCAAAACAGACGAGCGCTTCTAGCAAAAGTGAGCCTGTCCATACTAATGTATGCAGCACCCATCTGGGGACCCGCGTTGCAGCGCAAGACTTACGCGAAGGCGGCAAAGTCGGTGTACCGACTAAATAGCATCAGGGTGACTAGCGCCTTCCGTACTGTGTCACACGAGGCGGTCGGAGTCTTACCGGGCATCATGCCCCCAGAAATAATGGCCATGGAGCTAAAAAGAGTCTTCGATAAGTCCCGAAACTTAGGCAGGTGCCTGACAATCGAAGAGCGAAACAGGGATGCAAGTCTAAATGAATGGCAAAGACACTGGGATGTGACGACAAAAGGGAGGTGGACGCAAAGGCTGATCAATAACATAAAAGCGTGGGTGGAGAGGAAACACGGAGAGACCGACTTCTACGTGACACAGTTTCTGACGGGGCACGGCTGCTTTCGAGAATACCTGTTCAAATATGGGCATGATGACGGGACAGAGTGCTCATTCTGCGGTAGCGGCGACGAAAACGTACTACACGTATTTTTCCACTGCCGAAAATACGAGGCAGATCGAACAGACATAGAGCAGCTGATAAAGGAGAGCATGACGCCTGACAATATCGTGGGGCACATGATAAACTCAAAAGCGGTGTGGAGCAGAATTAAGGCGTGGTCCGCAATAGTCCTCCAGGAGCTAAGAGCGAAAGAAAGACAGCGCAGTAGCGAAAAGAGAAGACTGAACGAGAGATAAGCCAGAAAGGCGTGTGTGAAGAGCCAATTGGCAAAGCTGCGCCTTGCGACGTAATACCTAACGGCGGTCCCGCAAGGCGAAACACAAGGCTTCAGACGTCGGAGTTAAGGGTTTAGTACGTTTAGTCTCGCAAGTCCTGAATTATATGATAACATAGTCTGGGCGTGGTCCCGAATGAGGTGCACCCTTAGCGGACAGGATGACGAATCGTGCATAACATCTTTGGAAGATTCCCCCTCCGTTGAAAAAAAAAAAAAAAAAAAACACTCTCAAGACTGTTTCACCGAACCATAAGCCTAGCAAACTTTCTCACTCTAACGTAGTTACTTTCTTTTGGGTATCATGCATGCAGTTAACAGAGAGGTTTGATCGGATTACAGACGTGTGTGTTTGATCGGGTTCTCAGTCACACACACACACACACAACTAAACAGAAAAGTATCTGGCAAGCAGCTGGCGCTACAGGCTCGAACCCGCCGATGGTGCCTGCACCATGGAGCGTGTGCGTAAAAAGGTTACTAACGCGGCTGGTTGCATAGCTATGTTTCCGCTTAACGTGTGGCCTCGACCCACGACCTAAAGCCGGGCTTCTTTCTTGTTGCTCGTCGGTTGAGTTTGCTCGTACTGGTCACTGTGTGTGTACGCATACATACGTACACGTATAGCTACCCTGCAAACCATTTTTTCAGGGTATTCTGCATTGTAAAGAAATTTTAAAGAATTCGTTAAGATTTAATTCGATTTTTTGCCGAATTTTCTAAAATGAAATAAATTACGCACACTTCCATTCTTTTACGAAATTTCGGAAGAAAATCTGTGAAGCAACGAAAATAATGGTGCTATGTGAAGAATATCTTTCAGAATTTTTCCAGAATTTTCTTTATTTTTCGTACAGAAATTTCTTTACGAGTTCGTGTCAACCACTTCATATAATTTTCTTTGAAAATTCGTAAAAAAATCGTTACAGAAATGAGATACTCCTAACGATTTCCTTAAGATTTCGGGAACTTTGGTTTGCAGGGTAAAGACAGTATCACAGGTCTACTACTACATCAATATCACAGATGGAAATAAAATAAAATAAAACAAATTATAATAATGTATTTAAATAGTTAAATAAAAATATAAAAAATAAATACCTTCAAAAATAATTACACCAATAAATAATAAACGTAAATAAATAAACAAAATATCACAGAACTTATATAGTCAAGTAGTAAAATAAAAAAAAAAAATAAAAAAAATTATTAAATTTAAAAATAATTACCATAATAAATAATAAAAATAAGTAAATAAGGAAAATATCACAGTATTTATATAGTCAAGTAGTAAAATAAATAAATAAATAAAAATAAATACATATAAAAATAATTACCATAATAAATAATAAATGTAAATAAATAAGGTCACGTATGCGTAAGTAGTATAGTCAGTGATTTCGCTACCAGAGTCCCTAAGCGCGCCCAGCTTTCGATATAACTCATACGATGCAGCATGCTGTATCATTGGTATACCAAAGACGGCGGAATATGGTGAAGTACCAATTGCTGAATGAACCACACTACGAAGGGCGAAAGCTGCGTCACTAACACGGTTTTCCCAATTTTTCTGATTGTCCTTTATATACGATCTAATGATATGAAGGACATACCGATTTACCCTTTCGGCAGCATTCGCCTGTGGTGAATAAAACGCAGTTTTTACATGTTTTTTACCATATCTTTCAGCAAAGGTTTTGAAGGTCTCTGATACGAATTGCTTTCCGTTGTCGGAATCAATGTATTCGGGTATCCCGAATAACAAGAAATTCAACAACTTCTGCTGACGTAGCCTTTCTCATAGGTTTAAAGAACACGGCTTTGGAGAAGTGGTCGAGACATACAAACACATACACATTACCATTGGACGTACGAGGATAAGGACCCATAAAATCAATGAACAAACGGTGCAAAGGCCGCTCTGTCACGTGTTGCCTGCCCATCGGAGGCTTATGAAAAGAGTTCTGCGTTTTGTTGCCCTTACAAATATCACAGCTCGCTATATATTTTTAAACCTCAGCAACCATACCGGGCCAAAAGTATTTTTGCCTTATTCTGGCTAACGTTTTATGAATGCCCTGCAGAAGGTGAGTTATGTGAGGATTCAATCAGACCCTACCGCAGCTCAGTTCGCACCCAGAGTTTCCAGGCGTGGTCCTCTTGAAGCCTGTCCACCCGACTGAACTGTGTCCTCTTATAAACGAATTCATCCGATATACAAAGTTCAAGCAATTTACCGCTGTTGTCAGTTATGGTTTTCTTCAATTCTTCATATCCTTGCGTTTTGAAAAATGGCGAGTTTAAGCAAATATCAATTATTCTGTCATTTATCGTCATTTAATCCACGCCTAATCTATACAGCGCATCAGGAACTATGTTTTGAGTCCCTTTGCGATGCTGAATATCAAAACCAAACGCCTGCAGTTTAAGGCTCCATCTCGCTAGTCGCCCTGAGAGGTCCTTTTGATGCATTAGCCATTTTAAGCTTGCGTGATCAGTGATCACTGTGAAGGGCAAGCCCTCCGCATAAGGCCTGAATCGTTGTATGCTCAAACCTGCCGCGTAGCATTCTAATTCCATAATGCTGTAATTGGGCTGAGCTTTGTTTAACTTTGCGGAGATATACGCAATCGGTCGTTCGTTACCGTCCTCGTCTAGTTGGAAATGCACACCCCCCACTCCGTCAGTCGATGGGTCGCATCGAGTTTAAAAACGTTTGCTAAAGTCCGGGTGGGTCAACACTGGGGCTGGAATAAGTCTTTGCTTTAAGCGCTCAAAGGCAGTCTTTGCGTCGTCTGTCATTGAAAACTTCTTAATCTTTTCCTTCATGAGACAGTGGTGCAGCGGAGCTGCAATTGTGGCGTAATCTCGTATGAACCTGCTGTACCACCCTGACATCCCTATAAACGTTCTGAGCTGTTTCGGGGTCTTTTGCTCTGGGAAATCCCTCACTGCTTCAATCTTTTTGGTATCTGTTCGGATGCATCCATCGCCTACCACATAGCCTAGGTACCTAACTTCTTTTAAACAAAATTTACTCTTTTCAACATTTATAGTTTGTTTGGCGTCACGCAGACATTTAGCGACCTTTTCGAGCAAACACAAATGTGACAAAAAATCAACAGAACAAACTTGTAAGTCGTCTAAGTAAACAAACACATTGTTGTGCTGCGTTAGGGTGGCCAGATGCGCTGATTTAATCAGTACATGTGCTGATTTTTTTCTATTGTACTGATTTTTAAGAGCCCGAAATCAGTACGCAAAATCTGCTGATTTTTTTAAATTTTGTTCTGATTTTTACATATAATAAATACTTTTGTAAATTGGTGTAATTGACATTTGCTTGAGGTTTACCTGTTCAAAACAATGGTTTTTGACAACTCATACGTCTGAGCAGATTGAAACCATTATTAAAAAGGTGTCAACTTGCAATTGCTTCGTTTCCTAGGATTTCGCAAAATAACAAACTGTTTGGATTCAACCCAACCCAACTTCACGATTTGCAGGTTTAACAGGATTTACAGGAAAAGCTGGTTTCGCCATTAATAAATCTTATGAAAGGTGGTGGTGAGTTAATCATATATTAAGTACACTGAGTAGATGACAATAAGAGATAATGTTTTGATTATAATTAAACATCCATTGAGAAATCGGATGTCAGTATGTCAAACTTAAGAGGACTACTGCTACGGTGCAAAAGGTGCAAACTACCGACTATTGGATATGATATATGTAGCTTTGAATGTGAATGTTGTATGTTATAAGCACGCCAACTAAATATGTTTAAAATTTGTAGCTTTAAATATGCAAACAGATTCTGACTCGAGCTCATCTTCTACTGAAACAGAATGGGCTACAATTATTTTTTTAATTTTCTCAATTTTTATAAATTTTCTAGAAAGTTTGACACTTCAACTCACTTGTCTTTTGTTATAGAATTAACTATATTTTAAGAAAACAATTAAATTAGGTAAAGAAAGAAAAAAATTTCAAAACTTGTCACTATATTTTACTACTATTTTTGTGAGCACAGCTGTACATACATACGTAGTAACTTTGATTTGTTTTAAAGTAATGAATTTTTATATTAAAAATACTATATGTATTTAAAAGTCGATTCGTTATTTTTTGTTAAAGTAATGGGCTGTTGTTTGGTTGTTATATTGTTAATAATAAAAAAATACGCTTAAAAATGAGCTGATTTTTATGGCCTTGTACTGATTTTTGATCCCAACTGTACTTATTACGTCACTATAATATCTGGGCACCCTATGCTGCACAAACCGAATGGCATTACCGTAAAATGGTACTAAGGTCTACCAGTTACAGTGAACGCAGTCTTTTCTCTGGACTTCTTTTCAAGCGAATTTGCCAGAAGGCGTCTTTGAGGTCTATCGTTGATATAAATACCGTATTTTGTAGTCTGCTGAGGATCCCATCAATGTGTGGGTATGCGTCCTTCACTGTACGTTTGTTCACCTTTCTCGCGTCAAGACATTGGCAGTTCTTCGTCCCTTTAATTACCAACGATACAGGTGAGATCCAGCTACTGTTGCTCTCTTCGATTACTCCCATCTCCCATATTTGGTCTAGTTCGCTGTAAACAAACTTTTGGATTGCTGGCGATATAGGGTAAAATCGTTGCTTCACTGGTAAATTTTCGTTGGTCACTTCAATAACATGCTCTTGAACGTCAGTCTTCCCTAGCACTAGGACTGCGAACGAAGGAAATTGCATTTTTACAGTGCCTAAAGCTAGACTTTGCTCCGGGGTAAGTGTGTGTTGCACTGCGTCAAACGATAAGTCACCCTCGGCGGGCACTAAGTCTGCAACGACAGTGCTGCCAGAGCAAACATTTATTCCTCTGATAACCACATTCATACCAAAAACTTGCCAAAAATCAACACCCAAATAGACTTCTTGCTGTAGGACAGGTACAATAAAAAATCCCATTTCTTGTGACATATTATCCCATTCCACTGGAAGCGTTATCACACCTGTCACTGCGGTTTCACCTTCGTTTGCTGTACTATTATGTTGGCCCTTGATAGCCATTATTTTATCTTCCTTGCCTTCGAGTAGAACACTTGCGTTTTTCCCTAAGCAACTCGCCCCGGCTCCTGAGTCCAAAAGCGCTAAAACCTCATGCCCTCCTATTCTAGTCTTCGCAAAGAATCTGTGGTCCCCCTTTATGGTACCAATAGTGGAAATAATCTTATTATGTATCCTCCTTGGATTCTTTTTCTTAGCCCTCATCTTCTGTATTTTAGCAAAGTTCCTATTTCTCTTCTTGCCTATAATCTCCTCACAAAAAATCCGCCTGCGGGCCTCGTCGTATTCGATCTTCCTTTGGTGTAGACTTTTCCTAATAACGTTCCTATCTTCCACGATGATTTCCTGTTCTTTATTATTTTCACTGGTAACTGTGTTTCTGCTAAGGACCCTGATTATTTGTTCTCCGGGCTCTCCTCCATCTGGCCTGAGTCACCGGTTATCTCGGCCAGTTTTAAGTTTCCCTGCACTGGTTTAAACACACAATAAGAGGTATCACCTCCACAAGAAAAACAAATCATATTATGAAAGGACGAATTACACTTACTATCTTTTAGGGCTTCGGTGAGATTTTTGGAAAAATGGTCAACGGGCATAGCACAGGTAAAACATAACATGAGGTGGATTGGGGACGGAACAAATGAACCTACGGAGGAGGATGACACATTAGGACGACCAAACGGGAACACATTGGGTTGAACCCTCACATACTGCTGTCTCTTTTTACGTTCCATTCTACCTATTTCTTCTACTCTCCTATCTTCTGTCTTCTCTAAACTTGGAGGCTCCGTAAAATCTACCTCATTAACCAGTTTTGGTCTATTCCTGTTATCGCGCATCACTTTTTCAGCATTCTTACACCCGCTTTTGAGATCCGCTAGCGTGTACCATTTTGAGGCGAAAGTTAGATTCGCGAGGTACGGCTTAAGGTTTCCCCTAATAATGCCTACCAACTCCTTCTCTGGCATTTTTTGCTAAGGCGGAATGTCAGACTGTGAACGACTCCGTAGATATCATCGAAAGACTCCTGAACCTGTTGCTTCCTTTCCATGATTTCCCTAATTATCTCATAGTCTGATTAAGCTGTCTTGAAGTGGTTTAGCAGTTCAGACTTAAGTCAAAAATAGCCGAAGCTCTGGTCATCAGCATTGTCTTCAAGAATCTGCCAATACCACTTAGAGGCATTACCGGTAACCAGACAATGAAAACACGTGAACAATTGGTTGTGCGTATTGTTCACGCAACTTTTCGATTCGAAAAATGAATTTTCGACTGTAATTCCCTTGGCAGATCCGTCAAACTTGACATGCCACTTATCTAGGTAAATTTTCTTAACATTTCTGGACTCATTAAGCGCAGTCGAACTACTTTGTCCACTAGCTCCACCCTCATATCGGCTCCGTTCTGCATCTATTGGCCTCTCGGTTCGATTTTCCGGTGTTGACACCATGCCTGCCCTGTTTGGTTGTGCGTGTGTCGAAGCTTCCACACCAGCAAAACGCTCGTTTATGTCCGACATGTTGCCTCGCATGTGGTGAACCTCAGTCATACATTGAGCTAACATATCACTGTTTTGCGCCATCATCGCCATCATTCGGCTCAGCTGCTCAGTATTGACTTCAGATGACCTAGGTCCACCACCTGCAAACTTCGAACTACCCGCGGCAGCGTCACTAGGTCCCATATTCTGCTCGTCCTGCTTTGACATTTCTGGGATCTCGTCTAATTTACGCGAAAAACTAAGAGTATTGCTTGACGTATTAATGGCTACGTCGTTAGTTACTATTACCGAAGATCGTAAATTTTCGTCGTGGCTTAATGTAGCAAACACCCTATTCGTGCACCTGTTAAAGTAATCGGTGGGCACGAAGTCCACCGGATATGAAATGCCTGTGTCTATTTGGGTGAAGAGAGACCAAACGACTTGGTTCTCTAATTCTCTCGCTGCGCTTCGAGTTCAACAGTCTTAATTATTTCTTCACTCTCACGCTCGTCCATTCACACAAATAACCCTAGCTATCAAACCGATGGATGGCCTTGACGATAGGTATTCAGTTTCTTCCGCGAAATACTCGAATCGGTGACGCAAACCATAAACTCGATAAAAAACTTCAAGGGTTTCAAAAAAATTCAAACTTCTAAAAAGGGAAATCTTAATAATATAAAGAGATTACAAAAAAAAAATAAAATTCAACTCAACTTCGATGTGGGATTTGTATGCAAATGTAGTATATAAAAACGCGAAAAAAGTGTATTTCAGGTAAAAATGATAAATGTAAAATATAAAAATAATATTGAAAATTGAAAAGTAATAAATTAATATTAAGGATAAATCACAAAAACTATAAATAAAAATATATAACTTTAAGTGTTTAACTAAAGTAGGAAATATTAAAAGTTCGAATAAATTCAGGCTTCATCGTTTTTCGGGCGAAATTTTCGAATTATTGATTTTTATTTATGTATTTAAAAATTCGTATAAAATATCTTATTTTTTATGTTAGATAAGTGTAAATATATCTACATAGATTTGCTTTGGTGTGTGTTGGTGTTGCCATGTCGGGTTCATTGTGGGAGTGTTGGTCCGTGTGTCCACTGTCCAAAAGTCAAACTCAACTAATCCCCCTCTTTATGTTAACAAGTGTGGCACTTCAACGATTGAAGTTCTGGCTCCAAGCGCGGCTGCCACATTTTCCACCAAAACCCGTATTGTAAACTACCCCCTGAGCGGTGCTGGACCGCACACACGGCAGCTTGAATAGTATATCTCACAAAAACAAGAAAAAATAAAAATAAATAAATATCAACTGGCCTTGGTCTCCAGAAATGATGGCGCCAGTACTCTGTTGAGAACCTGTTGGAGAATTAGAAACCTTATCATACATATATTCTAAGATTTACATGCATGTGTTCGCCTTCAGCCGCGATGCTGAGGCGTCGACCTACTATTCCAGTAGAATATCACGCGCTCACGTTTCGGGGCAACGAGCGGGTCATCAAGTGCGGAAATTCAATAAAAAAAAACTAAATACGCAAACTAAAATCTTTAAGCATCGCAATGAAATTACTAGCAAAGACCAAAAGAATAAGGCAATGAGAAAAAAATATATGTAATAAGAAAATGTGTACCCAAGACGCATATTTTGGCACCAATTAATCTAGGCAACATGCCAAAATCAGTACATGCGCGTATGCACTCAAATGGAGTATGGATAAAGTGGAGTGCGTAAGAAAATTATAACTGAGCGAAATCAAAAAAGTATTGAATTCCAAAAAAAGGAAGAAATAAATGCATATACCAGCAATAAAAAAAATCTAGATTAAGTAGAAAAATTAAGCGGCTATAAAAAAGACTAATATCTATTGACTATGTAAGAAACCTCAGAAATTACCAAGAAAATGAGGAAAACTCGTCTAATACAAGATACCAAAAAAAAATATATTACTATTACTCTAAATATTGCGATTCTGGCGGTGTAAAAATGAAATTAAAAAAAAAAAACAACGAAACGGTAAGTAAAACTAAAGAGATGTGGCTACAAAGAAGATAGAAAAAAACTCCTATGTTGTCTATGTATGTACGTATGTACCTATGTATAAGCATATACGTAAAAAACTGCAACTAAAGAAGAATTAAAACAAAATTGGAACTATGCTCCCGGCGCTGCTGCTGATCGGCGGTGTCTTTGGAGCAATAGTCTCCACTGCTCTCTCTGACACTGCTGCTGCCGATGTTATGGTCCTCTCCACTGTTATGGTCCTTTCCACTGTTATGCTCCTCCTCGGCTTGATGTAATCCACATTTATTTCGTGTGGCCGAGATATTTTTATCAGCTGTTCCCTATTTCGTAGCCGGTTATCGGCACTGGTATAGGGCTTAGATATGGACCAGTTGAAGTNGTCCTTTCCACTGTTATGCTCCTCCTCGGCTTGATGTAATCCACATTTATTTCGTGTGGCCGAGATATTTTTATCAGCTGTTCCCTATTTCTTAGCCGGTTATCGGCACTGGTATAGGGCTTAGATATGGACCAGTTGAAGTGGTTTCATATCTCACGTGAAAGTACCTATGTTTTTTTTTTTTTAACGGAGGGGGAATCTTCCAAAGAAGTTATGATGAATTGGCTCTTCACACACGCCTTTCTGGCCTATCTCTTTCAGTCTTCTATTATCGCTACTGTGCTGCCACTCTTTCCTTCTAAGTTCCTGTAGAACTATAGCGGACCACGCTTTGACTCTACTCCACACCATTCTAGATTGCATCATGTGGTGCACAATGTTTTCTGGCGCCACTCTATCGTAGGTGTGTGTGTAACTCCCTCACCTATTGCTTGTAATTGGCTTTGCAGTACTGCCGTTAGGCATTTCGTCCCAAAGCTCAGCTAGCCGATTGGCCCTTCTTCACATCATTGGGCTTGTTCTTCGGTCATCCCCTTTTCCTGGAGGACTACTGCGGACCACGCCTTAAATCTACTCCACGCCGCTTTTGAGTTTATCATGTGCCCCACGATATTGTCAGGCGTCATGCTCTCCTTTATCAGCTGCTCTCTGTCTGTTCGATCTGCCTCGTATTTTCGGCAGAGGAAGAATACGTGTAGTACGTTTTCGTGGCCGCTACCGCAGAATGAGCAATCTGTCCCGTCATCATGCCCATATTTGAAAAGGTATTCTCGAAAGCAGCCATGCCCCGTCAGAAACTGTGCCATGTAGGAGTCGGTCTCTCCGTGTTTCCTCTCCACCCACGCTTTTATGTTACCGATCAGCCTGTGCGTCCACCTCCCTTTTGTCGTCACATCCCAGTGTCTTTGCAATTCATTTAGACTTGCCTCCCTCTCTTGCTTCCGCTCTTCGATTGTCAGGCACCTACCTAAGTTTCGGGACTTATCAAAGACTCTTTTTAGCTCCATGGCCATTATTTCTGGGGGCATGATGCCCGCTAGGACCCCGACCGCCTCGTGTGAATCAGTACGGAAAGCGCTAGTCACCCTGATGATATTTAGTCGGTACACGGACTTTGCCGCTTTCGCGTAAGTCTTGCGCTGCAACGCGGGCCCCCAGATGGGTGCTGCATACATTAGTATGGACTGGCTCACTTTTGCTAGAAGCGCTCGTCTATTTTGGCTCGGTCCGCTGATGTTAGCCATTAGTCTTGTTAGAGCCCTGGTCACTCTTAACGCTTTTTCCCAGGCTTTACCAATGTGCACCTTGTAGCTTAATCTCGAGTCTACCATGACACCCAGGTATTTCAGCGACTGCTGTGTTTTGATGCTATGTCCATCGATGTTGAGCGTAGCGTCCTCCATCTTTTTCCGACTTGTGATCACCACCGCTTCGGTTTTTTGCCCTGCGAGTTGGAGATTCGTTGCAGCGAGCCAGTTCTTTATTTGTTGCGCCGTGCTGTTGCAAAGGTTCTCAACTTGGTCGAGGTCTTTAGCCACTACTGTTATTGCTATATCATCGGCTTATCCAATAATTTGTACCTCCCTTGGCAGCGGAATACGCAGAATTCCATCATAGAGGACAATCCAAAGAAGTGGCCCAAATACGGAGCCTTGTGGTACTCCACCCGTCACCACGTACTTCCTGGGGCCTTCGTCGGTATCATACAGCAGTAGCCTGTCAGATAGGTAGTTGGATACCATCCTTAGCAAGTAGGTTGGCATGTTCTTTCTTTCCAGAGCACTTAGTATATGAGGCCAGGAGGCCGAATTGAAGGCGTTTTTTACGTCGAATGTCACGACCGCGCAGTATTCTTTCGTGCCATATAGCCATCTTGTTCCTTCTATTGTCATGCCTGCGACATCGGTGAGCTTTTTAATTGCATCAATGGTAGACCTCTGTCTTCGAAAGCCACACTGATTATCGGGGAGACCCGGCAGTTCCTCCGCTAGGTGCTGCCCCAACCGTACACAAATTAATCGCTCCAGTATCTTACCAAGCGTATCCGGCATACAGAGAGGTCGGTATGCGCTTGGTTCTCCTGCCCGCTTGTTTGGTTTCTGCAGTAGAACCAGCCGTTGCTTCTTCCAGATTTTTGGGAAGACGCCTTCTCGCAGACACCGCGTGAAGGGTTCGGTAAACGGACTCGTGTTGTGCTAGATGGCAACCTTCAGAGTCTTGTTTGGTATACCGTCTGGCGCTTTGGCATTAGTAAATCTTTCTGCTGCTTGGACCACCTCCTCATCCGTAACCGTTGGTGCTTCCATTCCCTCCGGTTTCACAGGGAAGAGAGTTTGCACGACGTCTTTTAGGAGGGTGGGACTGGTTGGTGCCTGGCATTTACCACCTTTTATTTTTTTCATGACCACCTTGTGGGCATCACCCCAAGGGTTTTCGTCCACCTTTTCGCAGAGCTCCTTAAAGCAGCTGGTTTTGCTGCTTCTGGTGGCTTTTTTAAAGTCACTTCGCTTCTGTTTGAAGGCTTCGCGCAGCACGCCATGTTCCATCGAGCCACGGTTCCTTTGACACAACCGCCTCGCCTTACGACACTCACCTCTTATGGCCTGGATTTTTTCGTTCCACCAATACGCCGGCTGCCTGAGAGAGCCGTTTCGACTATTCTTCTCAAAGGTATTTTTGTTCCCCGAGCTCAGAAGCACCGCATCAAGTACCGAAAAGTAGTAGTAGTGCATCTCCCCGCCTGTTTGTGTGAACGCTACCCCATTCCACTGCCCATGCATTGAAGTCCACTGCTATAACGTTCATGGTGGTTGTCCGGACTTCTTATTTATTTATTTATTTATTTAAGTCTTTGAATTTCAATCCTTACAGACTATTTACAAAAGTAACTTAGTACAGACTATTAATATACATTTAAAATATATTTCATTAAAAAACTATAATATAGAGTTCAAAAGATTCAAAAAGCAATCCTTGAAAGTGGAAAATCCAGATCAGCATTACTATTAAGGGAATTCAATTCACGTAAAGCGCGAGTTATGGGGCATTTCTGGCGTACTTAGTTTTATAGTTATCCACATAAAATGGCTAGAAGTTCCGAAGAGATCGCTGGGGAACATTAAATCGAATCCTTTCCAACAAGTAAGGACAATCAATGACTCCAGTTATGATATTACGAGTAAAGGACAGGCACAGTATAGACCTACGAATTTCTAAGGACTTGAGACTTATAAGCATGAGACGAGCAGAATAGGATGGTATGGGATCCACAAAGTTCAAAGACCGCAGTGCAAACTTAAGAAAAATTGTGTGTACACGTTTTATTCTATTGATAGCTTGCTGGCTACTTGGTCCCCAAACAAAAGCAGCATATTCTAAGTGTGACCTAACAAACGATACATAGAGTAACTTGATTGTATAGGGATCAGAGAACTAAGAGGTATTCCGTCTTACGAAACCCAACATGGAGAAGGATTTGGAAGAGATATAATTTATGTGGTTATTAAAAGAGAATTTATTATCAAAAATGACGCCAAGGTCCTTAATCTCACTAACACACTGAAGGTCACAAGTCGATATATTGTATGTAGCAGGTATAATGTTGGATATTTTCGAGTAAGTCATTTGAAAGCACTTAGACAGGTTCAGTGAGAGCCGTGACTTCTGGCACCACAAGTAAAGCCTATCAATATCAGTTTGAAGCATAATGGCATCTTCTGGGGTCTTAATCGCTGAGAAAATCTTTAAATCATCAGCATAAAGCAAACATTTGGCAAATGAAAAGCAGCTTGTGATATCATTAATAAAAAGTACAAATAGGAGTGGTCCCAAGACACTTCCTTGTGGGACTCCAGAGGAGGCAACAAAGGGGGTAGATGAAATACCATCAAATGTAACAACACAACGTCTATTGCATAAGTAAGAGTTTATCCATTCCAGAAAAGCAGAGTGAACACCAAGACAACCAAGTTTTTTAATTAAGACTCTGTGAGAGACTCTATCGAAAGCCTTCGAAAAGTCGGTGTAAATGCAGTCGACCTGAAAACCAGCTGAGAAAGACTCAATGCAGTATTCACTGAAAACAGCTAGATTCGATACTGTAGATCTATCCCATGCTGATTCGGGAAAATTAAAGATTTAACCGCAAAGCTCAACTTTGCATTGATTGCGTGTTCAAATATTTTTGAGATAGTCGAGAGCTTAGAAATGGGCCTATAATTCCTTACGTAATTTTTATTGCCACTCTTAAGGATGGGCGTTATGGAAGTGAGCCTCCATGCGTCAATGAAACTCCTCGACGATAAAGATTTGTTAAAAATCACTTTCAGAGGATAGACCAAAGCAGGACAATTTTATATTAGAACTGCTGAAAGACCATCGACATCAGGATGGAAGGAAGATTTCAATTTAACCAAGGCGTTACTAATATCCTCAGATGAAAGGCATAGAGCCCCGAGGTCCAAAGGGTAGTCTAGATTAGAGGAAAAGTTGCATGGCTGATCATGGTCTTCATCAATAAAATTGGATTTAAAAAACTCACTCGCTTCACTTGAGGTTTGGGCATAATTATTATCCAAAAATACGCCGGTGGGAACACTAGCGCAGCTCCTTTTGGATTTTATGTAATTCCAGAAAGTCTTAGGATTCGATTTAATGTTCAACTCCATGCTACAAATGAGTTATTATATAGAGATTTATTTAAGTAGTTGAAATTTTTTAAAGCTCGTTTATATTTAACGAAAAACGAATGTTTTTTGTATATGGTTTTTTCTTTCTAACCGGAATATTATCTAAGCAGAGTTTACACAAAATGGATTTAAAAGTAGTGAAACTGCTAAATGTATCAAGATCTGCAAATAAATTATCCCAATTAATATCGAGTAGTAATTCATTAAAGCTAGAAAAATCGCATAATGCACAATCAAAAGATAATATGTCATCAGAAGGTACTGAAGCAAAACGGTAAAAATCGAGTTTTACAACTAAAGGTAAACATTCACTAACTTTGTAGCTTAGGTTATCACTTACAAATATGAGATCCAAATTCTATTCAGAAAATTAACGAAATTATTAACTTGACATAAATTAAGACTAAGAATATTATCAATAAAATATAATTCATTATTTGCAGACACGTTTGTTGGTGTAAGACTATAATTAGAAATACTAGCAGACCAATTTATCTTGCATAAGTTGAAATCACCTAGCACATATAAATGATTACACTATGCGACAGTCAAAATCGGGATGGGATAAAACCAACGGGAAATGTTATATCGGTCAAAAACAAGTTATACGTGTCCCGGCGTTTCGCTGGGTCACGTCTAGGAATCGAGATATATATATAACTATCATATAGGGGAAATTGTCACCTTTGGTGGTCTTTTTTGACATAACTCGAGAACCACTAGTCCGATTTTGCTCAAACAAATTTAAAAAAATTAAAAATTACAATTCCTTTAATCTGTTCATATAACGTTTTTCTATATAATCAACAGTTTTGCCGGTGAAAATAAATGTATTAAGAAAAAAAATATATTTTTTGCTTAAATATGAAATTTTTTTAAAACTGTTGATTATATAGAAAAACGTTATATGAACAGATTAAAGGAATTGTAATTTAAAATTTTTTTTAATTTTTTTGAGCAAAATCGGACTAGTGGTTCTCGAGTTATGTCAAAAAAGACCACCAAAGGTGACAATTTCCCCTATATGACAGTTATATATATATCTCGATTCCTACACGTGACCCAGCGAAACGCCGGGACACGTATAACTTCTTTTTTACCGATATAACTTTCCCCGGTAGTTTGAACCCGTCCCGATCACTGAACCCTACCATTTGTCTCACAGTGTTATCATTTAGGTTATTTAAAACTATAGATGCCACGTTGTCAGCATGAGCTTTATACAACTCAAATGAACTATCAGGCGGTATATACGAAGCGAGTAGGTAAATGGAATCTTGCGCGGAGTGACAACTTATACAAACACAAATTTGATCGAGCAGAGTCATCATTATTGAGTGGAAACAGGAATGCACGGAGTTGACGCTTGACAGCAATTTCTGTCTTTACGAAATACATTAAAAAGATTCGAGTCGAAGAGCTCACTGTCGAAAAAACTTGCATTCAACCACGTCTCAACAAAAACAAAGATGTAGTAATCCATTTGCGCACGAAAAGAATGCACAATATCAGCCTTGGTTCGCATGCCGGATAAGTTTTGAANGTCTTTACGAAATACATTAAAAAGATTCGAGTCGAAGAGCTCACTGTCGAAAAAACTTGCATTCAACCACGTCTCAACAAAAACAAAGATGTAGTAATCCATTTGCGCACGAAAAGAATGCACAATATCAGCCTTGGTTCGCATGCCGGATAAGTTTTGAAAGTACACCTTGAGACCACGGCTAGGAGGGTCCAAGGTCGTTACTATGTCCGAGGTGGCTGTTGTTGATCCTTTAGAAAAAACTGAAAAGGCTTGACCGAGACATTTGTAGGCCAAATTTCCGAGCTCAGCAACTTCGCGTACGAGGATTCCGGAACTCCCAACTTAAAATTAACTCTCTTAATAGTTGATACTGGGACATTGTTCTTAACCAGTTTGAAGCAGGATAACAAATTTTTATCTAAACCAGTTTGCTTAAAAACATAATCTTTAATGTTATCCTCAGATACGGAAGGCTAGAAAAAACCTAAATGCAACCATTTATGCCGGACCGCAACGTACAAATCATTACATGCATTTGTACCGAAAACACGCACTTGTTTTTTGTTCCTTTTCTTCGTAGCCGTCGACCGCTGTGCATTATTAACCTCAGCAGTAGGCGCAATAGCAGGTGGGAGAGCATCATTGAAGACGTCAGCAACTGGGGCCGAAAACTTAGCATGTGTGTGTGTAGAGCGCATAGAGCAAGCAGCAGTGTTCACCTTAGGGTCAGTGCAGGCAACAACATTTTTTTGTGCCGACATCTCAGTGTGCGAATTTGTATCAGCAGATGACCAAGCATTATCAGCAGATAGAGAATTAGCAGCGACAGCCGAAGAAGCAGGTGAGCGAGCATAAACAGAGAGAGCATCAGTGGAAACTGCAGTAGCAGGTGAGAGAGTGGCAATGGAGACTCCAGCTTTTGGCGCCGAAAAGTCAGCGTGCCTGTGTGTATCAGCGGATGACCAAGCGACATTCGAAGAATTAGCAGCACGAGAAGTATGCGACGAGAGAAAAAGAGCACGATTAGCTGCAATAATTCTTTTTACAGCTGCCAAACTTCTCAACAGCAACACCAGTAGAGGAGCGAAGGTCTTTAACCTCTGCCATGAGTAAGGCAATCGTATCATCTTTTCTAAAGCAGATTGCGCTGCATGGAAAGAAGATCTGAGTGAATGTTTTCAGTTTTTAACAATAAATTATTGTTATCTTCCCGTAAAACAGAGATCAGATAATTCACGCGGCCATTCTCATTTCGAAGAGCGACAACCACATTGTATAGAGATCCCAATGTAACTTGTTGCTTATTGGTATTGGTATTATCATTTGAATTACCATTTAGCTTTAAAGAGCCAGCAGGCTTTGATTTCACAGAGTTAGAAGAGTTCGAAGAGATAGATTTGGTGATATTAGAAGTTTTTGAATTTTCATCCACGACAACGGGCGGAGGAGGCGAACGGAGGGAATCACGACGAGCTTCAGAAGAGCCTTTACAAATGAAGCTCTTGTCTGAGCTGAACAAAAATTCTGCATCTGCCGGTAGAACACCAACACATTTCGTATGAAAGAGTACATTGCACTTCGCGCACAGCACTGTTGATTGCGTCCTATCAACTTTGTGGCCACATGCGCAAGGCATCATGTAGTTTTAATATAAAATAAATATTAAGGTATAATTTCCTTAGAAAACACAAGAGTCACTGTCACAATAGTTAAGCTGATATTATGATTAAAATCGAAGAGCGCAGAAAAACACGTCCGCACAGCACGAAACGTATATGCATGTACTTCTTGAACCAAACTGTCTAGAATTTTATAAAGGTTAAACCCGTCTACCTTCGCTTGTGTGTAGTAGCTTTTACCAAGCAACGGCTTTTCTTGGAAAGCTTTCCCTCCGCATGTCCATATTGCAGCTTTGCCTGTGAGGTCCGATATCCACGCTCCACTGTCTATATTTTTATACTGCTCGCTGATTATTGCTATGTCCACCTTCTCCTCGTACACCGTTTGCATGAGCAGCTCTTGCGCTGCTTCGCAGTGGTTGAGATTCAACTGCATGACTCTCATTTTCTGGATTTCTTGCACGCCTCCTGGTATAGCGGACACCTCCACGCTGGTTATTGCATGCTCTGCAGTGTGGCTTTTCGCAAAGTGTCCATTTTCCCCACATATTGGGCCGCATTGACTTCTGTCTTCCGCGTTTTTGCAGTCTTTCGCTATATTCCAGGCACCTGAAGCATTTTTTGGTGTTCGGTTTCTCCCTTACTCTGCACACAACCCATCCTACCTTTATTTTCTGCGCGTCAAGAAGTAATCTTGCCTCCTGTGCTGGGAGATTTACCACCGCGGTTTGTGTGCCCGCATACGCCGCCCTGATGCTTTTTAACGCATTTTTGTTAAGGTGGTTTAACTCCTTTATATGGTTGCGGATGGCCTCGGCAATATTCTCCTTGGTGGTAATCTCGTCCAGGTCACGGACTACTACCATCGTCTCATGGGCTAGGGCTCTGATCTGTGCCTGGTCCCCTTGAAGCCTACCTATTTCGCTTTTGAATTCGCCCGTGTCCTTCAGTTGCGTCTCCTTAAGCTGCAGCAATATTTCACCCTTGACCGTCTTTTTGATACGTGATACGCTCTCGCCAAGTTTCTGCAGCGCCTTTTCCTTTTTAACAGACCTTAGTTTATCGCTGTAGGTAATATCTGCCGTCCGAGCTATAATTATGGCATCTGGCCGTGGTGATGGTTTGTATGCCATCTTCTCTTTGACGTGTGACCTGCGTTGGACCTCTATCCATTCTCTTTCTTTCTCCACCTTCTTCTCCCTAATCTTGCAGGAATTTTCGTTTGACGCCACCTTTCTCTGTTTGGTTGTAGGGTTGNACGTGATACGCTCTCGCCAAGTTTCTGCAGCGCCTTTTCATTTTTAACAGACCTTAGTTTATCGCTGTAGGTAATATCTGCCGTCCGAGCTATAATTATGGCATCTGGCCGTGGTGATGGTTTGTATGCCATCTTCTCTTTGACGTGTGACCTGCGTTGGACCTCTATCCATTCTCTTTCTTTCTCCACCTTCTTCTCCCTAATCTTGCAGGAATTTTCGTTTGACGCCACCTTTCTCTGTTTGGTTGTAGGGTTGGTGGTCACCTCCTCATGCGTGGTTTTATTCTTCTTGGGTGGCGTCCTACGCTTTAGTTGACTTTCATCTCGGGGCCTCTTCGGGGTTTCAGCAGTCACCGGTATGTTGAGAGTACTCCGTCTGCTTGCCTTTATCCTAGAGTACTCCTCCAGGGCACTCGCATGCAGCTTTGTTAGTGAGCTGAGTATCTCTCGCAAGCTATTGTTAATTGAGCGTTGTGGCAGGCACATTGCCTCCGTCAGCCTCTTAATAGCATCTCCGAGTTCCGACATGTTGTCTCCGTTCTGTTTGGCTCCCTTCATTTGAGGCTCCCTGTCTTGTAGTGCAGGTGGTGACAATCTCGTTCGTATCGGCTTCTCCACGCTAAGCGCCTTTGCAGGCGACCGAACTAGTCTTGACGCACGCTTGAACGGATCAGTTTCTGCAGTCGGTGTTCCCTGGGACGGATCTGCCCCAAGCACCTTGCATACCTTAGCATGGTATACCCCGATCTTCTTTTCTCTGATATCACCGAGTTCCTATTGCCNAGCTATTGTTAATTGAGCGTTGTGGCAGGCACATTGCCTCCGTCAGCCTCTTAATAGCATCTCCGAGTTCCGACATGTTGTCTCCGTTCTGTTTGGCTCCCTNTCCACTGTCTATATTTTTATACTGCTCGCTGATTATTGCTATGTCCACCTTCTCCTCGTACACCGTTTGCATGAGCAGCTCTTGCGCTGCTTCGCAGTGGTTGAGATTCAACTGCATGACTCTCATTTTCTGGATTTCTTGCACGCCTCCTGGTATAGCGGACACCTCCACGCTGGTTATTGCATGCTCTGCAGTGTGGCTTTTCGCAAAGTGTCCATTTTCCCCACATATTGGGCCGCATTGACTTCTGTCTTCCGCGTTTTTGCAGTCTTTCGCTATATTCCAGGCACCTGAAGCATTTTTTGGTGTTCGGTTTCTCCCTTACTCTGCACACAACCCATCCTACCTTTATTTTCTGCGCGTCAAGAAGTAATCTTGCCTCCTGTGCTGGGAGATTTACCACCGCGGTTTGTGTGCCCGCATACGCCGCCCTGATGCTTTTTAACGCATTTTTGTTAAGGTGGTTTAACTCCTTTATATGGTTGCGGATGGCCTCGGCAATATTCTCCTTGGTGGTAATCTCGTCCAGGTCACGGACTACTACCATCGTCTCATGGGCTAGGGCTCTGATCTGTGCCTGGTCCCCTTGAAGCCTACCTATTTCGCTTTTGAATTCGCCCGTGTCCTTCAGTTGCGTCTCCTTAAGCTGCAGCAATATTTCACCCTTGACCGTCTTTCTGATACGTGATACGCTCTCGCCAAGTTTCTGCAGCGCCTTTTCCTTTTTAACAGACCTTAGTTTATCGCTGTAGGTAATATCTGCCGTCCGAGCTATAATTATGGCATCTGGCCGTGGTGATGGTTTGTATGCCATCTTCTCTTTGACGTGTGACCTGCGTTGGACCTCTATCCATTCTCTTTCTTTCTCCACCTTCTTCTCCCTAATCTTGCAGGAATTTTCGTTTGACGCCACCTTTCTCTGTTTGGTTGTAGGGTTGGTGGTCACCTCCTCATGCGTGGTTTTATTCTTCTTGGGTGGCGTCCTACGCTTTAGTTGACTTTCATCTCGGGACCTCTTCGGGGTTTCAGCAGTCACCGGTATGTTGAGAGTACTCCGTCTGCTTGCCTTTATCCTAGAGTACTCCTCCAGGGCACTCGCATGCAGCTTTGTTAGTGAGCTGAGTATCTCTCGCAAGCTATTGTTAATTGAGCGTTGTGGCAGGCACATTGCCTCCGTCAGCCTCTTAATAGCATCTCCGAGTTCCGACATGTTGTCTCCGTTCTGTTTGGCTCCCTGTCTTGTAGTGCAGGTGGTGACAATCTCGTTCGTATCGGCTTCTCCACGCTAAGCGCCTTTGCAGGCGACCGAACTAGTCTTGACGCACGCTTGAACGGATCAGTTTCTGCAGTCGGTGTTCCCTGGGACGGATCTGCCCCAAGCACCTTGCATACCTTAGCATGGTATACCCCGATCTTCTTTTCTCTGATATCACCGAGTTCCTATTGCCTTTAAAATAATGCATTTGACCTGTTTTGGGCCTAATTTGGCATTACAGTTCTCGATTTGTGAACTGTGTTTAAAATAGCGGCGGTATACTACTTGTCCAGTTTGGAATCTCACTTCTTTACTTCGCGTGTTATAAACCTTTTCGTCGCGTTCGTGGGCTTGCTTCAGCTCTTTAATAATTTTTTCCCTAATTAATTGAATGTTGTCTTATCCGGTGGTGATTTCGCTACCAGCGTCCCTAAGCGCGCCCAGCTTTGGATGCTGCCAGCATGCTATATCATTGGTATACCAAAGACGGCGGAATATGGTGAGGTACCGATCTAATGATCTGAAGGACAGACCGATTTACCCTTTCGGCAGCATTCGNCGCGTTCGTGGGCTTGCTTCAGCTCTTTAATAATTTTTTCCCTAATTAATTGAATGTTGTCTTATCCGGTGGTGATTTCGCTACCAGCGTCCCTAAGCGCGCCCAGCTTTGGATGCTGCCAGCATGCTATATCATTGGTATACCAAAGACGGCGGAATATGGTGAGGTACCGATCTAATGATCTGAAGGACAGACCGATTTACCCTTTCGGCAGCATTCGCCTGGGGCGAATAAAACGCAGTTTTTACATGTTTTTTACCATATCTTTCAGCAAAGGTTTTGTAGGTCTCTGATACAAATTGCTTTCCGTTGTCGGAATCAATGTATTCGGCTACCCCGAATAACATGGAATTTAACAACTTCTGCTAACGTAGCCTTTCTCATAGGTTTAAGGAACATGAATTTGGAGAAGTGGTGGAGACATACAAACACATACACATTACCATTGGGCGTACGAGGATAAGGACCCATAAAATTAATGAACAAACGCTGCAAAGGCCGCTCTGTCACGTGTTGCCTGCCCATCGGAGGCTTACGAAAAGAGTTCTGCGTTTTGTTGCCCTTACAAATATCACAGATTGCTACATATTTTTAAACCTCAGCAACCATAACGGCCCAATAATATTTTTCCCTTATTCTGGCTAACGTTTTAGGAATTCCGATATGCCCTGCGGAAGGCGAGTTATGTGTGGATTCAATCAGACCCTACCGCAGCTCAGTTGGCACCCAGTGTTTCCAGGAGTGGTCCTCTTGAAGCCTGTCCCTCCGACTGAACTATGTCCTGTTAATAGGAATCCATCCGATATACAAAGTTCAGGCAATTTACCGCTTTGTTAGTTATGGTTTTCTTCAATTCTTCATATTCCTGCGTTTTGAAAAATGGCGGGATTAAGCAAATATCCATTATTCTGTCGTTTGTCGTCATTTCATTCATGCCTACTGTAGACAACGCATCAGGAACTATGTTTTGAGTCCCTTTGCGATGCTGAATATCAAAATCAAATGCCTGCAGTTTAAGGCTCCATCTCGCTAGTCGCCCTGAGAGGTCCTTTTGATGCATTAGCCATTTTAAGCTTGCGTGATCAGTGATCCCTGGGAAGGGCAAGCCCCCCGCATAAGGCCTGAATCGTTTTATGCTCAAAACTGCCGCGTAGCATTCTAATTCCGTAATGCTGTAATTGGGCTGAGCTTTGTTTAACTTTGCGGAGATATACGCAATGGTCATTCATTACCGTCCTCGTCTAGTTGGAAAAGCACGCCACCCACTCCGTCAGTCGAAGCGTCGCATTGAATGTAAAAACATTTGCTAAAGTCCGGGTGGGTCACCACTGGGGCTGAAATAAGTATTTGCTTTAAGCGCTCAATGCAGTCTTTGCGTCGTCTGTCATTGTAAACTTCTTAATCTTTTCCTTCGTGAGACATTGGTGTAGCGGAGCTGCAATTGTGGCGTAATCTCGTATGAGCCTGCGGGATGTCAGGGTGATCCCTAGGAACCTTCTGAGCTGTTTCAGGTCTTTGTCTCTGGGAAATCCCTCACTGCTTCAATCTTTTTGGTATCTGTTTGGAGGTATCCATCGTCTAACACATAGCCTAGGTACCTAACTTCTTTAAAACAAAATTTACTCTTTTCCACATTTATAGTTAGTTTGGCGTCATGCAGACATTTAGCGACCTTTTCGAGCAAACACAAATGTGACAAAAAATCAACAGAACAAACAAGTAAGTCGTCTAAGTAAACAAACACAGAGTCCCGAACAGAAGCGGGGATGACCTTGTCCATTAGCCTGCACATTGTTGTGCTGCGTTGCACAAACCGAATGGCATTGCCGTAAAATGGTACAAAGGTCTACCAGGTACAGTGAACGCAGTCTTTTCTCTGGACTTCTTTTCAAGCGGAATTTGGCAGAAGGCGTCTTTGAGGTCTATCGTTGATATAAATCGCGTATTTTGTAGTCTGCTGAGGATCCCATCAATGTGTGGGTATGCGTCCTTCACTGTACGTTCGTTCACCTTTCTCGCGGCAAGACATAGGCAGTTCTTCGTCCATTTAATTACCAATGAAACAGGTGAGCTCCAGCTACTGTTGCTCTCTTCGATTACTCCCATCTCCCACATTTGGTCTAGTTCGCTGTAAACAAACTTTTGGATTGCTGGGGATATAGGGTAAAATCGTTGCTTCACTGGTATATTTTCGTTGGTCACTTCAATAACATGCTCTTGAACGTCAGTCTTCCCTAGCACTAGGACTGCGAACGAAGGAAATTGCTTTTTTACAGTGCCTAAAGCAAGACTTTGCTCCGGGGTAAGTGTGTGTTGCACCGCGTCAAACGATAAGTCACCCTCGGCGGGCACTAAGTCTGCAACGACAGTGCTGCTAGAGCAAACATTTATTCCTCTGCTAACCACATTCATACCAAAAACTTGCCAAAAATCAACGTCCAAATAGACTTCTTGTTGTAGGCCAGGTACAATCAAAAATCCCATTTCTTTTGACATATTATCCCATTCCACTGGAAGCGTTATCACACCTGTCACTGCGGTTTCACCACCGTTTGCTGTATTATTATGTTGGCCCTTGATAGCCATTATTTTATCTTCCTTGCCTTGAGTCAAAAAGCGCTAAAACCTCATGCCCTCCTATTTTAGTCTTCGCACAGAATCTGTTGTCCCCCTTTATGGTAACAATAGTGGAAATAATCTTATTATGTATNCCGAACAGAAGCGGGGATGACCTTGTCCATTAGCCTGCACATTGTTGTGCTGCGTTGCACAAACCGAATGGCATTGCCGTAAAATGGTACAAAGGTCTACCAGGTACAGTGAACGCAGTCTTTTCTCTGGACTTCTTTTCAAGCGGAATTTGGCAGAAGGCGTCTTTGAGGTCTATCGTTGATATAAATCGCGTATTTTGTAGTCTGCTGAGGATCCCATCAATGTGTGGGTATGCGTCCTTCACTGTACGTTCGTTCACCTTTCTCGCGGCAAGACATAGGCAGTTCTTCGTCCATTTAATTACCAATGAAACAGGTGAGCTCCAGCTACTGTTGCTCTCTTCGATTACTCCCATCTCCCACATTTGGTCTAGTTCGCTGTAAACAAACTTTTGGATTGCTGGGGATATAGGGTAAAATCGTTGCTTCACTGGTATATTTTCGTTGGTCACTTCAATAACATGCTCTTGAACGTCAGTCTTCCCTAGCACTAGGACTGCGAACGAAGGAAATTGCTTTTTTACAGTGCCTAAAGCAAGACTTTGCTCCGGGGTAAGTGTGTGTTGCACCGCGTCAAACGATAAGTCACCCTCGGCGGGCACTAAGTCTGCAACGACAGTGCTGCTAGAGCAAACATTTATTCCTCTGCTAACCACATTCATACCAAAAACTTGCCAAAAATCAACGTCCAAATAGACTTCTTGTTGTAGGCCAGGTACAATCAAAAATCCCATTTCTTTTGACATATTATCCCATTCCACTGGAAGCGTTATCACACCTGTCACTGCGGTTTCACCACCGTTTGCTGTATTATTATGTTGGCCCTTGATAGCCATTATTTTATCTTCCTTGCCTTGAGTCCAAAAGCGCTAAAACCTCATGCCCTCCTATTTTAGTCTTCGCAAAGAATCTGTTGTCCCCCTTTATGGTAACAATAGTGGAAATAATCTTATTATGTATCCTCATTGGATTCTTTTTCTTAGCCCTCATCTTCTGTATTTTAGCAAAGTTCCTATTTCTCTTCTTGCCTATAATCTCCTCACAAAAAATCCGCCTGCGGGCCTCGTCGTATTCGATTTTCCTTTCGTGTAGACTTTTCCTAATAACGTTCCTATCTTCCACGATGATTTCCTGTTTTTTATATTTTCACTGGTAACTGTGTTTCTGCTAAGGACCCTTATTACTTATTCTCCGGGTTCTCCTCCATCTGGCCTGAGTCACCGGTTATCTCGGCCAGTTTTAAGTTTCCCTGAACTGGTTTAAACACACAATAAGACGTATCACATCCACAAGAAAACTAAAGCATATTATGAAAGGACGAATTACACTTACTGTCTTTTAGGGCTTCGGTGAGATTTTTGGAAAAATGGTCAACGGGCATACCACAGGTAAAACATAACATAAGGTGGATTGGGGACGGAACAAGTGAACCTACGGAGGACGAAGACACATTAGGACGACCAAACGGGGACACATTGGGTTGAACCCTCACATACTGCTGTCTCTTTTTACGTTACATTATACCTATTTCTTCTACTCTCCTATCTTCTGTCTTCTCTAAACTTGGAGGCTCCATAAAATCTATCTCATTAACCAGTTTTGGTCTATTCCTGTTATCGCGCATCACTTTTTCAGCCCTCTTACACTCGCTTTTGAGATTTTTGAGGCAAAAGTTAGATTTGCGAAGCCCGGCTTAAGGTTTCCCCTAATAATGCCTACCAACTCCTTCTCTGGCATTTTTTGCTAAGGCGGAATGTCAGACTGTGAACGTGTCCGTAGATATCATCGAAAGACTCCTGAACCTGTTGCTTCCTTTGCATGATTTCCCTAATTATCTCATAGTCTGATTCAGCTGTCTTGGAGTGGTTTAGCAGTTCAGACTTAAGTCAAAAATAGCCGAAGCTCGGGTCATCAAAATACCGTATTGTTCACGCAGCTTTTCGATTCGAAAAATGAAATTTTCGACTGTAATTCCCTTGGAAGATCCGTCAAACCTGACAGTCAAACTACTTTGTCCACTAGCTCCACCCTCATATCGGCTCCGTTCTGCATCTATTGGCCTCTCGGTTCGATTTTCCGGTGTTGACACCATGCCTGCCCTGTTTGGTTGTGCGTGTGTCGAAGCTTCCACACCAGCTAAACGCTCGTTTATGTCCTACATGTTGCCTCGCATGTGGTGAACCTCAGTCATACATTGAGCTAACATATCACTGTTTTGCGCCATCATCGCCATCATTGGGCTCAGCTGCTCAGTATTGGCTTCAGATGACCTAGGTCCACCACCTGCAGACTTCGAACTACCCGCGTCACTAGGTGGGATATTCTGCTCGTCCTGCTTTGACATTTCTGGGATCTCGTCTAATTTACGCGAAAAACTAAGAGTATTGCTTGACGTATTAATGGCTACGTCGTTAGTTACTATTACCGAAGATCGTAAATTTTCGTCGTGGCTTAATGTAGCAAACACCCTATCCGTGCACCTGTAAAAGTAATCGGTGGGCACGAAGTCCACCGGATATGAAATGCCTGTGTCTATTTGGGTGAAGAGAGACCAAACGACTTGGTTCTCTAAAGATCTCGCTACGCTTCGTGTGACCCTACGGTTCGAGTTAAGCAGTCTTAATTGTTTCTTCACTCTCACGCTCGTCCATTCACATAAATAACCCTAGCTATCAAACCGATGGATGGCCTTGACGATAGGTATTCAGTTTCTTCCGCGAAATACTCGAATCGGTGACGCAAACAAAACAACACCAAAAACTCGATAGAAAAACTTCACGGGTTTAAAAAAAAATCAAACTTCTAAAAAGGGTAAACTTAATAATATAAAGCGATTGCAAAAAAACTAAAATTCAACTCAACTTCGATGTGGGATTTGTATGCAAAAGAAGTATAAAAAAAAACGCGAAAAAAATGTAATTCAAATAGAAATGATAAATGAAAAATATAAAAATAATATTGAAAATTTAAAAGTAATAAATTAATATTAAGGATAAATCACTAAAATTATAAATAAAAATATATAACTTTAAGTTTTTAACTAAAGTGTGAAATATTAAAAATTCAAATAAATTCAGGCTTTGTCGTTTTTCGGGGCGAAATTTTCGAATTATTGATTTTTATTTTTGTATTTAAAAATTCGTATAAAATCCCTTATTTTTTGGTTAAGTGTATATATATCTATATAGTTTTGTTTTGGTGTGTGTTGGTGTTGCCTTGGCGAGGTCACTGTTGGAGTGTTGGTCCGTGTGTCCACTGTCCAAAAGTCAAACTCAACTAATCCCCCTCTTTATGTTAACAAGTGTGGCACTTCAACGATTGAAGTTCTGGCTCCAAGCGCGGCCAAAACCCATATTGTAAACTACCCCCTGAGAGAAACCTTCATAAGCCTCACGTATATCCGGTGCTGGACCGCACACTCGGCAGCTTGAATGGTATATCTCACAAAAACAAGAAAAAATAAAAAAAAAACAAATATCAACTGGCCATCGTCTCATCTTCAGTTCCCACTCCTAAGAACGCTGAGGTCCTTAAGAGGCCCCTGAAGATGAGGCGGGCACTCCCCCCTATTTGCCAATTGGGCACAAATCGCCCACGGTGGACGAAGACAATGATACACCCTTGACCCTAACACGTCCGATAGAAAGGAAACTAAGATAGAAGTATTTATGCAAAAAGAAAACTAAAATGAACTGAAAAAGGAAAAGGTGTTAGTATTAGAAATAGTGGGAAATGTAAAAATTAGTGGGCTATTGCGTTGGGTGCCATTGTAATAATATGGTCGAGCCAGGCGAGGGGCATGCAGGCATGCTTGCATCCCAAGCTAGCTCGTCGTCGGGGTGGGTCATCTCCGCCTGCCTTGCAGTCAACTACATTAACAAAAAGTTATTCATGTACTAGTGGAAATGACTATAGAAAATACAAAGAAAGCAAAGAACAAAGAGAAAGCAACAAATGAAGAGAAGGTCCTGTCCTGTTCTGTCTGGTGGAGTCATCCCACCCTTCTTCTACGTGAACTTCACGCAAAGCCTTGGGCGTTGTCGTGACTCCTCACCTACTTTACAACGCCCCCTAACTTGAGATCAGTCCGTCTATCCATAAGTCCGTCATTACGCAGTCATTGTCAACGTTAGTGCACTCCCACTTCCCTCAGTTGCACAAGTGCAACCCCCACACCAAAATTTCGTGCTTAGCACATCATCGCTAGAACCCAACAACTATAAATAAGANTGGTGGAGTCATCCCACCCTTCTTCTACGTGAACTTCATGCAAAGCCTTGGGCGTTGTCGTGACTCCTCACCTACTTTACAACGCCCCCTAACTTGAGATCAGTCCGTCTATCCATAAGTCCGTCATTACGCAGTCATTGTCAACGTTAGTGCACTCCCACTTCCCTCAGTTGCACAAGTGCAACCCCCACACCAAAATTTCGTGCTTAGCACATCATCGCTAGAACCCAACAACTATAAATAAGAAAAAATCAACCTCAAACCATCTCCTTTCTTTTTTTCCTTACTTTATTATTACAAAAATTGTTTAATCCTAATTACAATTTACAATCCAACACTTAACTCTAAAACTCAAGTTTAAAAACCAATATTTAACTCAAAAACTCAAAATTCAAAATCCAATATTTAACTCTAAAACTCTTGCTACCCTTAATTACAAAAACTCAAACTGTGAAATCCAATATTTAAACTCACCTACACGTAATATTTAAACCGAATGCTCATCTAAATCTCTATCTACTCCTAACATAAAACCCAAATTTTAGTCCACGTACCCTAATGCTAACTTATCTGGTTCTTCCCCTAAACGGAATCCAATATACTAATTCATCTTCAAATTTCAACTATCATAGCTAAATATATTCAAAACTTACAACAAAACTGGCGATGATAAACAAATGGATATGTATGGTTGTATGTAATGCGTACGTATTTACACCTTAGGTGCATGGACGTATGTAAATATATATATATGTATGTATATAATAAATCTCAACAAATTTCGCACTCACCTTGGTCTCCAGAAATGATGGCGCCAGTACTCTGTTGAGAACCTGTTGGAGAATTAGAAACCCTAACATACATATATTCTAAGATTTACATGCATATGTTCGCCTTCAGCCGCGATGCTGAGGCGTCGACCTATTATTCCAGTAGAATATCACTCGCTCGCGTTTCGGGGCAATGAGCGGGTCATCAAGTGCGGAAATTCATTAAGAAAACTAAATACGCAAACTAAAATCTTTAAGCATCGCAATGAAATTACTAGTGAAAAACCCTGGCGACTTAATGGGTATAGACTCGATAAGTGCACCAGTGTTTTTTATTGAAAAAATAAGAAAGCAAAAGCACCAGGTTTTAGTTTGAAATACAATTAAGTTTGACGGTTTATTTAATAGGTATATTAAAATTCAAGGGGGCTTACAATATTACCTTGCTTATGAAGTGGTGTGGTGGCGGAACGTCCGTAATCGCTGGTGATTGAAATCCAATAGAATGTTTAAAAAGTTATAAACTGAAGTCGAACCCTCTAAACGGTTTGAAGAGTTCCGTTTTCAGGGGAAATTTAACGAAAGTGCACTGACAGGAAAAGTGCAGTTTTTCTTTTTGTCTTGTTTCACATACGAATGTGTATGTGTGTGCATCTGTTAAATTAACATTAGGGTGGTACACCCGATAATTTACTTTAAGTATTTGATTTAGCGTGGAGGCCTAAACATACCGGCCCCCTTGCTATAAGCAACGTTTCAAAGATGGTTCAGCCACCACACCTTACATTTACATTTATTTACATTGTAAATTATGTTCTTTAACTTTGTGAATTCTGCCGCAGATTGGTCCTTGCCCGGGGATCTAGTCCGCACGTTCTCCGGTCCTCCTTGCAGTCTCTAGCTACGGGGAAAAAATGGAAGAAAAAGCTAATAAGGAAAAAAGGTGTGGTTGATCATTTCATTGCACTTTTATTTAAATTCGGTATGTATTCATGAATACTAAATATAAAATTTTAACTGTTTTGTCACATTTGGTGAGCTCCTGATATAATCAGCCCGAACATGGAAGCTTGCGCCAGTAAACCGCCGATCGTTGTTGGCGGAGTGCCACATACCATGACCTGGGCGTATACATCAGCGCCAAGTGTTAGTCGAGTGGGGGTGGCCCGATAGAACTGTGGATCCGCCAGACGCATAAATTGAAACGGCGTCGCTATCGTTGGGTCGATGTTAGCCGCGGGGCTGAGTCGGTTGTATCGCGTAACTAGCCTGGCCTGAGTAATTACTCGTTCCGAGACCCCGTACTTTCCTCGCAGCACGAGGGAACATGTTTTCGCGCGGGCGTTGCTGACTTCGAGCTGAAGCTCCCGTGCTAGGTCCCTGTCGATGGTACTGCTGGGGGCGCAAGAGTCAATCAACGCCCGCACCAGATGAAGTCGGCCGCCTGACTCGATTCGTACAATTGCGGTTGGGGCGATGGCTACGAATGAGCGCATTATTGGTGCTGGAACCGCGATTGTTTTTAACTTGCCTGTCCGGAATCCACCCGATGGAATGCGTTGGATGGTGAGGGAGGAACGGTCGCCACGTCGGTGTCGTGCGGCCCTTATTGCTTGCCAACGCGACGAGCGAAAAGGACGAGTTTCCGCGCCATCACGCTGGCTGCAATTACGCTTGCGCCAAAATGAGCGAAAAGGACGAGTTTCCGCGTCATCTCGGTGGCCAGAATTGGTTCCGCGCCGATATGAGCGAAAAGGACTAGTTTCCGCGTCATTTCGTTGACCGCCCGTTGGCTGTGTGTGTGTGAGCACTGCTGGCATGGGACTGTCTGCTTCAAGTTCGTGCTGTAGCGGCGGTCGAATCTTGCGGGTTTTCAAGCCGCCGTCTGGTGGTGAAGGGATTATCTCTTCCCGTCTTTCCACCTCTTCTGCCTCTACCTGCTTCGCCCATGACGTCGTTTGGTCGGAACCGTAGAGCGAAATCGCTCCGTCAGAGCCGTCGTCGTTATCGGGGTGATTTTCCGTCGTTTCCCTTGGATCGCCGTAGTCTTCCATATGCAGGGAGGTATGGTGCTTTTCGTCGCAGCGGTGGCATCGGTCATTGCTTCCACAGATTTCGATCCGATGGAATGGCGACAAACAGTTGGGACAGTACCGATGTATCAAGATCGCCCGCAACCTTTCCTCTGCGGATTTCCCTCGGTATATGGGGCAGAGTCGTACTCCGTGGTTGTTACCGCACAACCGACAAGGAATCTTAAAATGATCGACACGTTTTTCGGTCTTAGTGCGGGTGGCCGTGAAGCGAGGCATTCTGTAAAGTTAAACCCCCTTTTTATCGCCGTATGCACAATTATGGTTCATTGTGTATTTTAAAACCTTAGCTGGGTGGCAAGTTATACATATATACATACGCATATTTAATTGCTAATGATTTACATTTCTTATTACTACTTTTATTTTACTTTATTATGTTATTTTTATTTTTTATTTTTTGAGGACTAATTCCATGCCCTGCAGTGTATGGTGGCTGAATAATAATTCGCTTATATCGTACACTAGGTGAGAGAATGACTATAGTGTGTTTACCTTGGCCTCCCACCCGAAGAATAAACCGTTTCATTATTTGTTCGCATGGTGCGGGACTTTGCTGAATCGGTTCAACCGCTAGTGCTTATGAATGTGCTTGGTAGTATCACAACTTAATGATTTATTTTGATATTCCTAAGTTGGAGGGCACTTCAAAATTGATTAACTCATGATTTTATTAAAAGGAAATGCATATTTAATAAGCTTTGCTTTGTCCCGAGCAAATCTAAGGAGTTCGCCGGTATCGAGTTGCGTAGTAGATTTTCAGTTTACCGATCGTAGGGGAGTCCTAACCCTGGCTGCGCTGTCAACCAAGAGCGTAAATTGAAACTTACGTTCTTACATTAGAGATGTGATGAGTCAACACATATGAGCACTCATACCTACTCGGGACCGATTTTAAAGGTATGCGGTACTTTCGATATTCGGTGCCGAACATTTGTAACAAAAACAATTTAGAAGCAAAGCTCATCAGTTGCGTAGGGCGCTATCGTACAAAGTCGCATTAAAATAACTGTATATATTTATATATATATATACATATATATATATATATATATATATTGTACAGGATTCTTTGTGAACCCGAATCCATAGCCCTTTTAGAGAGCGAAGAAATGACATAAATCTAAAAATTAATTAACAAAGTTTCAATAAAGTTATCGAAGTTTCGAAAACAACACTTAATGCGTTCTTTCAATGGGGATGAGCTCGAATTGAGGTTTTCCGAATAAAATACATACAATCAAGCTTTTTATAAAATAAACTTTACTTTTCATATAGCGCGACCTTTCAGTTTTCAGTCGTGGTTGTTGAAGTGGAGGAGTCTTAATTTTTTTTATTTTTTATTTATTTATTTTTTTTTTGTGATACCCTGTGCCACACTGAGGCGGTGTTGCTTTCACATAGCGTAAAATTTACGATCATTGTTGACATTTCATTCATCGAATTGCAGCCTAAGTCAAGCATTNGCCACTCTGAGGCGGTGTTGCTTTCACATAGCGTAAAATTTACGATCATTGTTGACATTTCATTCATCGAATTGCAGCCTAAGTCAAGCATTTCCTGAATGACACGAGACGGTAAGTAGTGTATTTTTGTCAACAATATTTTAATTGAATATTTTTCACCTTCTACTTTCAGCTTCCGTTAGAAATATGTCACGGATACCATTCACGCAATTAAGCACCCCATCCTTGCACGTCAAAACCCAGTTGACCTGAAGGATGGATGGGGAATTCGTCGCATCGCTTTGGTTAGCCGGATAATGGAATTATCTCCAGTGGAGGCCAAATTTTTAGGTCCAGTTGTGTTAGAGGTGCCGCATTTCGGTTCTTTGCGTGATAAGGAACGTGAAATCATAATTTTGCGCTCCGACAATGGAGATAGTTGGCGAGAGCATACTTTATACGATAGTGATCAGGATCTACTGCATATAGCTAGTTTCTCGGATGATCGTACGGTTAAATTATGGGACATTGGGACTGAGAAAACTACGCTTACTCTTGCAGAGCATGAGGATTATGTGCGCGCTGGCGCGGTAAATCCCATGTCACCAGACACATTAATATCCGGTGGTTACGACGGTAAAATTAAGATGTATGACACACGTACACAAAACGTTTCGTTCAGTATTGATCATGGGAGCCCAGTTGAATCTTTGCTGTTTCTGCCAACGGGTGGTATATTTATCAGCGCAGGTGGTACAGAAATGCGTGTGTGGGATGCTTTCGCTGGATGTCGACTTTTAACGAAAGTATCACAACACCACAAAACCATTACAAGTCTACGTCTCGGTTCCAATGGCAAGCGTATACTTTCTGGGAGCTTGGATCGTCATGTCAAGATCTATGATGTCGCAACATACCAAACTGTGCACACGCTTGATTTCCCCAACGCCGTGCTGAGTCTTGGAGTTGCGCCGGGAGATCAAACTGTTGTGGCGGGTATGGTAGACGGGCTTATTTCAATACAAAATATGGAAATAGATCGCAATAAAGAAGCGAAACCAAAACGTAATGCTAACAAACAGCGCCGGCTGACTTCGATGAAAGTGGATCACAATATCCGTGATGAAAAGACACCGAAGCTATATTCATATGACAATCTCCATTTATGGTGAAATTTGTTATTTTTGCCAAACGAATTTCCACGACAGAAGCCAAGCTTTCCGTCTTCTGTATGACTGACGATAAAGAAGATAAAACATTGGAGCAACAAGAGTATTTCACTGAGATAGCGAAGAGCCGCGATGTTGAAGTACTCGAAGACCAAGATATTTATTTGGAATTTGCAGGCAATTTGGTACCAGTGCTAAAATCAGGCGAGCAGTTTAATCTTAAATTTCATGCTTTTCGCTCTCTAAAAACGAATTAATAATTTTTACTTAAATTAGTAATCTTTAACAGCAATAAGTTTCAAATGAAGTTCTTTCGATTTTTAGTTAATTTAAATTTGCGACTGTTTAAATATTTCTTGTCTCAACCTGTTTTAGTAGCTGACTAAAAGATGATTGTGTGACCGATTCGCAGCCGAATGAAGACTTTCAAATCGTTACAGGACAAGGACGAAAATATTTTTTCATGCTTTCCGTGAGAACCGACTGTCCTTCATTGTGCATGTCAAAGATCAGGAGGAGCCTTATGGTCGTATAAGCTTTATGAGCGAACGAAAAATGGGCATAAGTGAACCACCACAACAACCCATTTGTGTATTAAACATATCATTAGAAGGATGGATGGGGAATTCGTCGCATCGCGGAAGAATCGGCCGGACCGTATTTTCTAACTTCCACCGACGACAGCCCCTCGGAAAATATTTCTTCACTACGCTGCAATAACGCAAAGGTTTAAATTCATAAATATGCCTAATAGCACATCCAACTGAGCTAGCTGCACCGAGTGGCGTCTCCGTCAATTTTACTTGGTGTTAAACAAAAGGCGGTGCAGGTTTTTTTTTTTTTCGTTTGTATTGTTAGTATATGTAATCTGCAGTCTTTTTGTTTAGGTGGATCTTCGGATGAGATTATTTTCAAATTTTAAATGGCTTCCTAAAAAAGCGTTAATACGCTGCAGCTATGTTTGTCGACGTTTTGGTAGATGTGCCAGTGATGAGTCGCTTTGGACGCGTCTGGACTTAGGAGGACGGCATTTGCGGGCTGGTGCCCTGGAAAGTATATTAACACGCGGTGTAGTAATTCTACGTTTAGCGCAACAGGCGGCAGCGCCACATTCACTCGAACAACAAGGCACATTTGTGCAGGACGAACCGACGATTGCAACGTGCCAAGTTCCAGTTGTTGTGTCAGATGTGAAAGCGACTTTACCGTCAACTGCAACCACTACAACCACAACTGGCGGCAGCCCGCAACGCAGTTCAAAGCAGCCAACAAAGTGTAACGCCCCCGTGACTACTTCAAAATCAACCCCGGCAGCCACCAGCCGTGAAATACCGATTGCTGCGATAATCAGGCTCACCAAAACACCGTAAAGTAATCGCAACAGCTAGTGCAGTTACAAGCGGCGCCATGCCCCAGCGCTCCAACAGCAATGCGCGGTAGTGAATTTTCTCTCCCCCAAGTCAACCAACGTCGAACGGGTTAGGGTAAGTGACTCCATTTATTAATAGTTCACATATGATTGTGGGCTTAATATTTATTTGTTTGTTTAATGTTTATGTAGCACTGAATAGTTTGTTGAATGGAATACTTTACCAGAACCAGGGTAGCTATCCTAGTAAAAAACAGAATTTAAAGTTTCTAAACTCTTCCTACGTTTGTTTATTGTAAATCTTCGTAATAATTTGCGTTTGCGTTTAGGATTTGAAAAACAAAAATGTTAATGGTAGTCTGGATAACCTGTTCTGGTAGAGACTTTCATTCTCATTTGTGTAAAGGATCTGCATAGGC
>NW_016157508.1:208611-231929 GCF_001687245.7 Rhagoletis zephyria
TGATTTTTGTTACGCGATGGGCAACAAATGTTGACCATGAGCAGGGAGGTTTTCGAATCCAGGCTAGGACAATAGTCGAATCTGTCCACAGATGTGTGGTAAACTGGCCTAAAGTGAGATTGCTAACGATCGATTCAACAAGTTCTGCAAGCAGAACAGCACCGCACAGCTCCAATCGTGGTAACGAAATAGTTTTGACCGGTGCCACTCTGGACTTAGCCAGTAGAAGATTGACAAATACCTTTTCCGCTTTTTGAACCCGAAGAAAAATAGTGGCTGCGTATGCCTTTTCTGAGGCATCGCAGAAGCCATGAAGTTCTATTTTATCTGTAGGAGAAAAGTATTCCCAACGAGGAATACGAATTTTGTCGATGTGGCAGTGGCTCTCTACAAAGTTTTGCCAACGATCGGACGATGTAGTTGAGACAATTTCGTCCCAACCTGTTCCTTCCAACCAAATGTCTTGCATTGTAATTACAAATGGCGCGAGCCATCCTAATGGGTCAAATAATTTTGCAATAGCCGAAAGTATTGCTCTTTTTGTAAAGCGAACCTCAGTCTCCAATGGCTTGGCAGTAAAATAAAACTTATCAGAATGGGCGTTCCATCTGATGCCCAACGCCTTGCCGGTACTGGTGTCCTCAAAATCCAAAAAAATCTTCGTTTAGAAGGTGTGATTTGGGTAATCCTTCCAGTATTTTTTCGCAGTTGGATGTCCATTTTCGTAGCGGGAATCCAGCAGATTGTAAAACCATTGATACCTCGTCTTTAGCTTTGATGGTAGATTCGATGGTATGTCCTCCTGCTAAAACATCGTCGACATACATACATTTTTTCAATATATCTGAAGCTACAGGATAAAAACTCTCTACATCGTCAGCTAATTGAAGTAGGGTTCTAATTGCTAAGTAAGGTGCGCAATTAACACCGAAGGTAACCGTGTTCAGTTCATATAAATTAATTGGTTCGCTTGAGCTTTTTCGGAAAACAATACGTTGATATTTGGTTTGATCAGGGTTTAATAAAATTTGGCGATACATCTTTTCGATGTCGCTGTTAAACACATATTGAAATAGTCTCCACCGTAATATTAAAATTGTCAAGTCACTTTGCAGGACTGGACCTGGGTGGAGGATGTCGTTGAGACTGACTCCGTTTGCAGTCGGACACGATGCGTTAAAGACTACTCGCACTTTGGTGGTAGTGCTTTCCTTTTTCCTGACAGCATGATGAGGTAGGAGGTAATTCTCACATTCGTCTCCAGGAATATGTTCAGGAATCCGAGACAATGGCCCAATGTCTCGTATTCAGACAAGACCCTATTGTATTCTGTTTGTAAAGGTGGATCCTTTGCTAAACGCGTTTCAATTCGAAAAAATTGTGAGCAAGCGATCTTAAGTGACGGTCCTAATCGTACGTTATTTGGAAAATCCTGTTTGAACGGCAGTGACACAATATATTTGCCTGCTTTATTCCGTTTAGTCGTGCTTTTATAAAGTTCCTCGCAATAGGTTTCATCTTTGTTGTAGGTCTTATTTCTTGGGATATCTTCCAATTCCCAAAAGGACGCTAAGCGTTTGTCTAAATTTATTTCGCTAAAAAATGATACGCACTTATTCGCTGGGGTACTTGTGTCAGTTTGACCGGTGAGAATCCAGCCGAAGACGGTTTCCTGAGCAAGAAGAGTTCCCAGTACGTCTTTCCTGATACCGCCTAGCATTATTTGTGCGTAAATGTCTCCACCGAGGACAAGATAAACTTGCTCACTTACAAAAAATTTCTTGTCTGCTAAAACTAAACCTGGAAACGCTTGCTTAGTCCTAGCATCGATTTGGCAAGTCGGCAGATTTCCAGTTAATTGTGGTAATACCAACACGGTGGTATCTATATTGATCAGTGGGTCAATTGGTGACCGCAGTTGTATGAAACACGCCTCTTTTACTTGAGCTGAGACTCTGTTATTTATTCCAGATACTTGAGCTTGTATCCTCCTCGATCATTACCCGATCCGGAATCTATTAGAGCGCGGGCCGAAAAATTTGTATTATTAAAANCTGTTATTTATTCCAGATACTTGAGCTTGTATCCTCCTCGATCATTACCCGATCCGGAACCTATTAGAGCGCGGGCCGAAAAATTTGTATTATTAAAATATATATTGACTCGGGCGGTCCCTAATAGAATTCCTTTGTTGGTATTAGCAAAGCAGGATTGGACATTTTGGGTTGGTCCTTTGTTTGCTTTGGTAGCATCGTGTCTTGCCTGAGCTTGAGCAGAAGTTGACGCGATGTTCTCTGACCCATCGGATACGTTTGTTTGATGCCTTTGGTTCATAGTTGCTTTTGGCTGAAATGCTTGAATGTGAAGGAGCGTGTGGTGTCTTTGGTGACAGACGCTGCAATTAAATGAGCATGTACACCTAGTCACAGTATGTCCAGAAGATAAGCAATTCAAGCAACCATGATTATTTTTAATGAAGGCGATTCTGTCTGCCGTTGTTATTTTAAGAAATTTTTGGCATTTTGACAGTTTGTGATTATTGCCTTTACAAAATTTGCACAGAATCTTGGCTACGCTTGCTTGGTAGGCCCCGTGCCTTTTCTGAGTTTCATTGTTTTTGCTATTTTGGGGCTNATTGGTAGGCCCCGTGTCTTTCCTGAGTTTCATGGTTTTTGCTATTTTGGGGCTTTGAAAATCGAGGGTGTTTTACAGCTTTAATATCTGATATTGTTTCAAGTGTTTGAAACCTATTAGAGAGGAATTTATCCATATCCTCCCACTTGGAAATTTCGGTTTTATTTTCAATTGTTTGTTCCCAAAGAGCCAACGTACTCTCTGGCAATTTCGTAGAGCAGAGATATGTAAGGATGGCGTCCCAATTGGATACGTCAGTTTGATGACATCGCAAAGCCGATAAACAATTATTAATATTTCGTTGTAACTTTTTTAATGAGGTACCGCACTCACTTTCTACTGACTCTAGGTTAAAAAGAATCTTTATCTACGAATTCACTAGAATGCGTTTATTCTCGAACCTATCACAAAGGTTTTTCCATGCAGTATTGAAGCCCTCGTTTGTAACATCACATTTGCTAACTATCTCTTTGGCCTCCCCATGAGTTTTCTGGTTCAAATGAAACAACTTTTCTACAGGAGTGAGGCGCTTATTCTTGATATAAATGGCCGTAAACATGTCACGGAATGTAGGCCACGAGAGATAATCGCCTTTGAACACATCCGTATCACACGGTGGGAGATGGATGTTGTGTTCTCTGGCCGACATATCCTCGGTATCTTTGTCACTTTTGACGAGCTTCGCATGGAGTTCTGCCTATGTTCGACATGCAGCGCAGATAAGTAGAATAGGTACTTTTATACTTAGCCTTCACAGAGGCTGATTTTGCTTCTACCGCACCTGAACTTAAATACTCTTCGTACGCTATCTTTGCTTTCCTCCACATGGCTTTCAGTTCCTCTTGCTGGATGGCAATAGTGTATTTTGTGTGCTCTGTTTCAGTCATGCTATTGTAGTCGGCCTCAAACTCAGGCACAACATCAGCTAATCGGATAAATGTTTCCATTTTTAAGATCCTAATGAAAATAAGTTACGAGAGGACTACGAAAATGATAACTTTCCCAAAGTTTTAAGCGAATAAACCACCACAATCAAATAAGTTAACACCGCAATTTAGGTGCAATTTCGCACGGATATCAAATTATTTATTAAATATCAAGCGTAATATATGTATGTAAATATATGTATTTATGTATACTCGCGTACACTAATGAAAATCTTCTAAGAATACAGGAACTGATACTCGCCACCCAACTCTCAGCGAAATATTTGTGTATAAATGTGAAATAATTCAACTGCGCTACGCAGATATTATTTTTGCTGATTAATCGTTCAAAGTGATCTTGTGGATGCAGAATTGCAGAAGTTAAAAAGTGTCCCAATGTGAAACCAAATGTGTGTAACAAGTGCAGTCACAAGTGAGGTTATGTATCCTCAACTCAGTGAATTGTTGTTAGTGCCGATGATTTGACCAATTAACAAATGCTTGCCACACGATTGTTTGAAAATATTGAAAGCTAACTCAATGTGAAAAATAATAAAATCGATGCTTTGCATATTTGAATAAGTGATTTTGAAAACACGAAATTAAATATAATTAAAAAAAAAAAACTTGTAAAAAGTGTGCTCGCTATAAATTAAGGTTACACTAACAACTGAGGTGGTGTTAAGCACAGAAAAATTTACTCTAATCCACACTTGTGTTATTTACTAATTAAGTGCGAAAGAACACAAAAAGTGATATCAATGCACTGATGATTTCCACAAGATCACTCGCGATAATTTTGGATATGCGCAGGTTTTTGGTATTTTAAATATTTGCCGTATTACGTATACGAGAATGTGCAAGAAATTTGAAATGTCAACCACATACCTTTGAAACTCCTGAATGTTTTTTTAATGTGGTGCTGGCGATTAATTTGGGTGTTGTTTACTGATGTGGTACGTTCCTGACTTATGGTACCTTCACGCTTGTGTTTGTGGCAATTCTCCAGTTGATGCTGGCGGACGGTTGTATGCTCAGATGTAATAATCTGGAGATTTGTGACCGCTAGTGACCCTTGACCGCTGGTATATTAAAATAATGGCGCCTTTGTTTAGCTGCAGTGGACTGTATTTGCTTTGCTCTGGTTAATTATAGTTCCTGGCGAAGATGGACCATGAAAAACCCTGGCGACTTAATGGGTATAGACTCGATAAGTGCACCAGTGTTTTTTATTGAAAAAATAAGAAAACAAAAGCACCAGGTTTTAGTTTGAAATACAATTAAGTTTGACGGTTTATTTAATAGGTATATTAAAATTCAAGGGGGCTTACAATATTACCTTGATTATGAAGTGGTGTGGTGGCGGAACGTCCGTAATCGCTGGTGATTGAAATCCAATAGAATGTTTAAAAAGTTAGAAACTGAAGTCGAACCCTCTAAACGGTTTGAAGAGTTCCGTTTTCAGGGGAAATTTAACGAAAGTGCACTGACAGGAAAAGTGCAGTTTTTCTTTTTGTCTTGTTTCACATACGAATGTGTATGTGTGTGCATCTGTTAAATTAACATTAGGGTGGTACACCCGATAATTTACTTTAAGTATTTGATTTAGCGTGGAGGCCTAAACAACTAGCAAAGACTAAAAGAATAAGGCAATGAGAAAAAATATATATGTATTAAAAAAAATGTGTACCCAAAACGAGTATTTTGGCACCAATTAATCTAGGCAACATGCCAAAATCATTAAATGCGCGTATGCTCTCAAATGGAGTGTGGATAAAGTGGAGTGCGTAAGAAAATTATAACTGAGCGAAACCAAAAAAGTGTTGAATTCCAAAAAAGGAAGGAATACATGCATATGCCAGCAATAAAAAAAAATATAGATTAAGTAGAAAAATTAAGCGGCTATAAAAATAAAACTAATATGTATCGACTATGTAACCAACTTCAGAAATTACAAAGAAAATGAGGAAAACTCGTCTAATATAAGATACCAAAAAAAATATATTACTATTACTCTAAATATTGCGATTCTGGCAGTGTAAAAACGAAATGAAAAAAAACAACGAAACGGTAAGTAAAACTAAAGAAATGTACCTACAAAGAAGTTAAAAAAACTCCTCTGCTCTCTATCTATGTACGTATGTACCTATGTATAAGCATATACGTAAAAAACTGCAACTAAAGTAGAACTAAAACAAAACTGGAACTATGCTCCCGGCGTTGCTGCTGAACGGCGGTGTTTTTGGAGCGATAGTTTCCACTGCTCTCTCTGACACTGCTGCCGCCGATGTTATGTTCCTCTCCACTGTTATGCTCCTCTCCACTGTTATGCTCCTCTCCACTGTTATGCTCCTCCTCTGCTTGATGTAATCCACATTTATGTCGAGTGGCCGTTGACCTACTCCGGCCGAGATATTTTAATCAGCTGTTCCCTATTTCTTAGCCGGTTATCGGCACTGATATAGGGCTTAGATATGGACCAGTTGAAGTGGTTTCTTATCTCACGTGAAAGTACCTATGTATATGCCCGCGTGTGTAAGTATGTATGTATGTAGCCACTTGCGCTGATGGCCGGCCCTTGTTGGAATGCATGCAAATATATCTGCTGCTTTGCTGGTGCGTGTGGTTGGGTGCCGTAGCTGGTGGTATCCACGCATATATGTATGTATATATGCCTTTGTCATTGGCTGCAACTTCCAACTTTCCCTTGAATGCCTGCCTGATATTGCGGGTTTACGCTCCCGTGCCGTTGTAAAAACAAATGGAGGTCCTTTCGCTGTGCTAGCAGGCGACCTAAAATCATTAAAAACTTTCATTTTGCCTTCTTTGGTATTTGTAAGATTATAATTTCGAGTAAACGTTTGCTACATTTGTGTCTCACATTGCCTTTTCACCAAACATAGCTTCCATGTACATACATCTAGGTAAATGGATATATGCGTATCAAAGGTGTCAAATACAAGGGCTAGCACTTACCTCCAGATCCAGGATGTGACTCTGGTGACCCCGGGCACCGCTAGTTTCCGTATAAAGCTCTGGGGAACCGTTTTCACTTTAAAATTTAAACGTTGTAATTTATACCGTAAGCAACCACTTTAAAATAAGACTTCACTTTCACTATAAAGTACCGTCGTAACTTTCGTTTTAAGAACCGCTTGTCTCGGATTTGGTCCTTTTATACCTTTCCACGTCAAGTGACCAATTCCGTATTAGTTATGTATATATTTACTTATGTACAAAGGAATAAATAAACAACACGGTTTAACACGAACTGTCACACACACACACTCTCAAGACTGATTCACCGAACCATAAGTCTAGCGAACTTTCTCACTCTAACGTAGTTACTTTCTTTTGGGCATCATGCATGTAGTTAACAGAGAGGTTTGATCGGATTACAGACGTGTGTGTTTGATCGGGTTCGCAGCCACACACACACAAACAACTTAACAGAAATGTAATCTGGAAAGCAGCTGGCGCTACAGATTGTTTATTAGGAAAATTTGAAAAAGCAACAAAGTCTAAGCGGTAGAAGTTATAGCAGCTATTTCGGAGATCACCACATCTCCTCATCAGACTTATTTTTTCTAGACTTCAGCAGGGATCGAACCTGGGTAATCGATGTTCAAAGTCAGAAGCGTTAACCACTGAATCTATACGAAAGCAAATAAGCAAATGGATGTACGGAATTGACAACAACAACCACGCTGTCGAGTTTAAATAGCAGCAAAATCAGCTGCACTTGATAGTAGTTGGTTGAATAAGGAAAATGAATTAGCAACAAGAGTTTACGGGATGTACATAGCTCAGTGGTTAACGCTTCTGACTTTGAACATCGAATTCGCAGGTTCGATCCCTGCTGAAGTCTAGAAAAAAGAAGTCTGATGAGGAGATGTGGTGATCTCCGAAATAGTGCTATAACTTCTACCGCTTAGACTTTGTTGCTTTTTCAATTTTTCCTAATAAACAATCGTGGTACAAAGCTCAATAAAAATATTAAAAATAAAATGTTAACAAGCCACAATAACATTGACAAATACATAGTTTAGGAAGAGCCTGCCTGAAACTATACAAGTAAGAAATTTAGCAAATGGATGTATAGAATTGACAACAACAACCACGCTGTCGACTTAAAATAGCGACAAAATCAGCACACTTGATAGTAGTTGGTTGAATAAGGAAAATGAATTAGCAACAAGAGTTTACGGGATGTACATAGCTCAGTGGTTAACGCTTCTGACTTTGAACATCGAATTCGCAGGTTCGATCCCTGCTGAAGTCTAGAAAAAAGAAGTCTGATGAGGAGATTTGGTGATGTCCGAAATAGCTGCTATAACCTTGAAAAATACATTTATTACTATAGTTTGATCGGAATTAATATATTCTTCAGTAATTAGTCATATTATATAAAAGCATATGCTTATAGGTGAGAAATTATTTTGTCTTAATATGAATAATATTTGATATCGTGCTCCAAAATTCGATCCGAGAGCGTTATCTGTTGTTTTTTTTTTATTTAAGTATAGTTTGTCAATCATTAATTAGTGAAGTTTGATCGGAGTTTATATATTCTTCAGTAAATAATCATATTACATTAAAATAGAAACGAATAATGTGGTACAAAGTAAGAAATTAGAACGACAGCCCTGGCTGATTTAAGCTAAGATCAGGCAATCAAATGTCAGCCAGCTGTTCTATTTAAACTCAGTTTACTTAATCTAAGTTTGAACTGGCACTGAAAAACTGGCCATTACATATAGGTAGATTAACCTCATTTTCGAGCTTAACTCCCTAATCTGTAATTAGAAAAAGAGATTAGCCATGTAAAATTCGTCCCTTGTTGATCTGTAATTATAATTTAATCTCGAACTTAACCGATATCTTTTTTTTTCCATCCTAGTTTTATCGATTGTTTTTGCGAAGAAGAGGAGAAATGACAAATGTAAAAATAAACAAAAATGGACGCTAGCAAGGAAAAGGGTTTGTAAAGGTATTATTAATAAAATGTTAAGTTAAAATTTATTTATATTGCTTAGTATTGCAGAAAAACGTGACCACGGTGGCACAGAGAAGAAACATAAATTTTCCTTTAGATGGGATAACAAGCACAACAAATTTGATGGCTAATAATCTTAGATTTGCCTGTTTAAACAGGGCGATTAAAAAACGAGCTTTGGTTGAGATAATATTTATATGTGAACATACTTTTATATTATTATTATTTTTAATATGCATAATATTTTATATAGTGTTCCACAAATAGCTTCGAGTGCGTTCACTATTGATCATTTGACTTAAATAATAGTTTGTCGAGCATTCAGTGCTATAATTTGATCAGAGTTTATATGTTATTCAGTAATTGATCATATTTTATTAAAATATATACTTATAATAGGGTGGGGATTGTGAAATTATTTATTTTTAACGTGTATAGTCTGCCTGAGACATTTGAAGAAAACTGCAACTACTCGTGAAAACATACATTAAAAGTAATGCAGATGAAATTAGTAAATATTATTATTAAAATTAAATCCATATATATAACATTTTACACCAGTTATCTGAAGTAAATCTGAATATATTTCATACATATTTCATTACAAACATTTTTAAGATCACTTCGAATTGTAAAAATAGCGCTAATTAGTTGTATTGAGGTATAAAATATTTTATTACGTTCATGTTTACTTATAAAGCGCATAACAATCAGCCCCGTTCTGCAATCCGAGTCGGAATCGCATCGGAATCGGAATTCAATTCCGACTCGGAATTTAAATGGTCTTCCCCAATGCGATCGGAACTTTTNTTGCATATAACATAGTTTGCATAAAATACATATTTCATTACAAACATTTTTAAGATCACTTCGAATTGTAAAAATAGCGCTAATTAGTTGTATTGAGGTATAAAATATTTTATTACGTTCATGTTTACTTATAAAGCGCATAACAATCAGCCCCGTTCTGCAATCCGAGTCGGAATCGCATCGGAATCGGAATTCAATTCCGACTCGGAATTTAAATGGTCTTCCCCAATGCGATCGGAACTTTTCTTTCTATGTTAATATCGAGTCCGATTGTAGAAAAAAAGGAACAAACCTCGTACTTGTCAATTGCGTTGTGGAGTGTAAAAATTCATTCGAAGAAATTAAAAAGTGGAAACTAAAATGAGTTCAACGGTTTTGTTAGCTGTCTTGCTCAATATTGAGCAGCATACAAACGAAAAAGTGAGGCAAACAATATTGCGCCATCGCAGCGATCTCATATAATTGCCGTACTCTGCGTAAGTAGTATGCAAACAACTCTTTTTTGCTCTCTTTTGCTATTTCAAAGAATAATTTTATATTTTACAGCTCTCTTGCACTCCTCAAGATTTTGGGTAACCTGCAGTCTTATTTACGCAAAAAGTTCCATTCCTGGGAACAAAGCGAATGGACCAACATTGCTTTGGGAAAAAGCACCGTACCATTGCCGACGTTATCGACACAATGTTGTGTGCATGGAGTCTGTGATGTATGTAACGAAGATTAACTGGGGATTATGTATCGAGATGGTGATCGCCATTCGTGGTTATTGTACGATGGGTATTCTCTGGAATCTTTTCTGTTGACACCGTATATAAATTTATAGCCATGGTCTATACAACACGCATTTAATCAAACACATTCTTCGGTACGTAATATTGGAGTCCTCAAAAGTCGTTTTCAGTGTTTATTAGTAACCTTGAAGTATAAACTATGAGAGGTTGTGAAAATCATGATACAAAAAAAGAAGGTAGTTTCATTACTACCATTTTTTGATTACAAAGCAGATTTTTGGCATTTCTTCATATGTAAGCATTAAGCATAGCTTTGCCACATTGAAATGTTTTGATAGGGGAGATTTTATTTTAAATATTTGGGAGTAAACTTTACTTACAAACAATAGCAAGTTGATGTGTTCGATAATCAAATTAGAACGTTTTTCTCAAGCGTTTAAAATATCCTTTGAATAATATCGATCGAGGAAATCTAGTTTTGAAACATTTATTTATTAAAATCTGTTTTTCATTTTATTTTAAACAAAATAAATAAATTTAGATAATAAAACTAATTTTTTTGTTAAATAGTCCTAAGAAGACGTCATTGAAGCATAATCTGAAACGAGGATTCGGAGAATGTTGAATGGTCTCATTGTCCTCACAATGAAAGGAGTCACAATTCAGAACTCTCCGAAAATGAAGTATCTATAAGTAACTCTGGATACAAAACCTTCGTGGAAATCTAACGAGGAACACAAAACCACTAAAGAATGGGCAGCATTTTGACAATGTAAACTGGTCTTTGGTAAAATGTGGGGTGTGTCACCATAGAGAATCCTATGGATTTATACCTCTGTGATCAGACCCATAATTAGCTATGCGTCAGTGATAAGGTGGAGCAGATTCTCAATCAAGAGCGTGGGAGGTCTGCTTCCAATCTTCAAAGAACTACTGCCGTGTGCAGTACGAAAGATTTCTCTACAATACGTGGCGTTGCTCTTGATGCACTGCTGNGCAAATCTTCAAAGAACTACTGCCGTGTGCGGTACGAAAGATTTCTCTACAATACGTGGCGTTGCTCTTGATGCACTGCTGCAGGTACCGTCATTAACTTTTCTCTCGGCAAGTATTCTTCGGTCTTCCAGGCTGAGGTATTTGCTATCCTCAAGGATATGGACTACGTGGTGGAAAATAGGTGGAGCGAAAGAAGTTTACGTGACGGCCAAGCTGCACTTAACACACTACTTACTTTCAGACTCTGAGTGTCAGTTCAATCGGGAGTACATCCTATCGTCCATAACTATAATATTTATCATATCATGAATTTTAATTTTCGTTTTTGCGCATATCGAACACAAATTTCTTTTTAATTTTGTAAATATTTTTTTACAATAAATAAATGACAAGCGGGCCCATGCGCAGTCTGCGCAGACAGAAATACACAGTAAACTCATCCTTCTTTGTAGCCACAGATAGAAGCAGACTGTTCTAATAGTTCGCGGAAATAATTATTCTTATAAACCCCTTATTTTTATTATACATATATTACAAAGCATTCATGAGATTTATAGTACATCCGAACTTATATTTATAAGGTACATACATAAAAACATATTACAAACTGACTGATATATGAGTGTCATGAGTTGAGGGAAACATGGTGTCACTTACTTTGTATACAATATTGGAGGAGAAAATATATTCAGAATTAACTTTTTGATTAAATGTTTCTTTAACAGAAACAATAATATCTGAGAATCGTCTTACTATAGTATAAAACAAAATAGTCCTCTACCCGGAATATTGACAAAGTTCACCTGCACTGAAGCAAACGCAAGAGCGTTGCTAAATTTACGGATATTCTCCAAATAGTTTTTTATTTTCAGCTCATCGCGGACAGAAGTTGGTGGTAAACTCACCTTGCTCTTGTGGCAATAGATGGATGCAGTACTATCAGCTGCCTCGCCTGGATAAAGTTAAGCTGAGCAAAACTCACATATCTTCTCCATGCGTTCAGCACAGTTTGATTATATCTCATCGCTTTGGTAGCTTTTCTTGCCGCCTCCTTGCACTGACATCTTCACTTAATCGCTGAAAATATGATGGCACCAAAACACTACTAAATTGGGGAGTGAATTGTTACCTTTGTTCGGCCCGTTGTTTCTGCGTTTGGTTCCGCATACATTCCCTAGCTCGATGCGAATAGATCTGCCGTTGTTGCATATCTTGGTTTATTGGAAGGCAATTACGTTTTCTGCGATCATCTGACACTCCCATACACTTTTTTCGAGACATTGTCCTATAGTAGTAAAAATGATCATTACGATCAACAAAATAACTTTTTGAAATTATAAAGCTACCGATTTTATGTAGACTTTATGAGATAAACGCAATATGTCAGTATGTCTAATGGAACAATTTTTCTGTAAATGAAATGTTGAATTGAAAATCACCAAAAATACCAAACACCAACTTGCTTACTATACCAACAATACTCGTAATAAATGTATTGCTTAGCTGTTCTCATAAAAGGAATATCCGAATAAGATTGTGATGCGAAATTTACAAAAAATACCATAATACCAATATACATATGAAGGTACTTACCGTATCTACAATTTACGCGATAAATATATTTCTCAGCTTTTATCATAAGAGGAAAAAGTGAATATTTTTAACTGACAGCGCAGCCTGCTTCAATTCTTATTAGGTGTGTACTCGTATTGAGAGGACAAAATTCTCCAGCAGCAAAAGTTCTGAGAATTTAGCAGCATTCGCTCTCAAAGAGACGAAATATCAACAAAAGTACGAGAACGCAAAATTTGCANAGACTGAAATTGAGGATAACGACGAAATTGCGCAATTCAGGCATCGTGGAAATACCCTCTATGAATGTGATACCTACCACAACTTTGATATTGTACCACATTTTCCAATTTTTGGCTATTCTACAATGTTTTTTTTTTTAAATTTCATTGACTACTGCAAATTATACTATATATATAAAATAATTATATAAGAAAATTGAGGTTNTCAATTCTTATTAGGTGTGTACTCGTATTGAGAGGACAAAATTCTCCAGCAGCAAAAGTTCTGAGAATTTAGCAGCATTCGCTCTCAAAGAGACGAAATATCAACAAAAGTACGAGAACGCNTTTTACGGTCTTAATATTGAGCGCTATACTATTTAATTCCTTATTATTCTTTTCTCTCTTATTGTCGCGTCCCATGATTCAATAATAAAATGATAATTATGAGATAATTATTGGCAGCCGCGGTTTGAAACTCTCTTACAAAACAAAAGGTTGCACTTACGATGGACAGAGAAAGAGGAAGAATGAAATCCCTTGGTGCGAAAATGGTAGTAGAAAAGTACGCAAAGTCGGCAATTAGTAGTCAATTTCNGTAGGTTTAAATGTATAAAATTTTCATTTCAACAATCAACCTACCAAAACCGAAAACTTCAGCAAAACAACATTTCAGCATGCTGCATTTAAATCTATTTTGGTATATTTAAAGGTAAATTATGGTACAAACGAAAAATGTCATACGGCAACCATAGTCAGCACACACTAAAGTAAACAAACTGGAGATTAATAGCAAATTAACGAAAAATAAACTCAATGAACGTTGTGCTTATTAAAATTACGCACTTTTTAGTTGTATACTAGCATTAATAATAAAAATTGCAATAATAACTCAAAAAAAAGGCCATATTTTCTTTTGTTTATTTACAAACATGTGTTTGTGATCAGCTGATTTTCTTACTTGCAAGTTTTAGCTGGGAAAAATTTTTCCAGCAGAAATTTGCAGCTCTCTTTCACATTTTGCTCTCTCAATTTCCCCTACTTTGCAAGTTTTTTGGGTACGAGAACGCAAAACCAGTAAAAGTTTTCTAAAACTTTAGATAGTTGGGCGTACGAGTACACACCTATTATTGAAATTGCTATTATTTGGATTACAGTTATGGTTAAGCTTGAAGTCACAATAGCATAGTATTTTGGAGTTAAGTGTGGTAAGCGCGGTTTCAAAATCGGCTTTTATATTTGAATTTATGTAAGTATATTCACTACATTTAGAATGAAAAAAAAATTAATTTTATGTAAATTACTTGGAAAGAATTGTATTTATTTATTACTTCAATAGTAAATATTTTACTGTAAAAAATTAATAATAGATTACCTACTTATTAACGGGTAGGCATTTTAAAAGATCGTAATTGTATAAAAAAATGCTGTGCTTACTTCACGAATTCGTACCTAATTCTGTATACATTTTTGACCTCATAATTCATGAACAAAGGAAACCCCTATAGCGCGCCATCTACCGACTGACATCGGCAATTAGTATTGTAAAAGTATTGAAGTGCTATTGTGATTGTGGGCTCGGTTTGTTTTAGTTTATTTGTTATTGACGTTTGGTTTTTCTTTTTTTTGCTCATGAATAAATCACAATAAGCAATTTTCAGAGTTGTATTCGCAAATTCAATTTCGCTGAAAATTCATAGGCAATTTCACGTGATATTTTTTTATATGGTCAAATTGAGAATTGTATCGCGATTTAGACTGAAATTGAGGATAACGACGAAATTGCGCAATTCAGGCATCGTGGAAATACCCTCTATGAATGTGATACCTACCACAACTTTGATATTGTACCACATTTTCCAATTTTTGGCTATTCTACAATGTTTTTTTTTTTAAATTTCATTGACTACTGCAAATTATACTATATATATAAAATAATTATATAAGAAAATTGAGGTTATTGAAGCACAGTATTTTCCTAACGGTGATTTTTTCAATGTTGTTCTAAATTGTGTAACATTATTTTAAATTTTCCTTTTTTATTTATAATTTTACGGTCTTAATATTGAGCGCTATACTATTTAATTCCTTATTATTCTTTTCTCTCTTATTGTCGCGTCCCATGATTCAATAATAAAATGATAATTATGAGATAATTATTGGCAGCCGCGGTTTGAAACTCTCTTACAAAACAAAAGGTTGCACTTACGATGGACAGAGAAAGAGGAAGAATGAAATCCCTTGGTGCGAAAATGGTAGTAGAAAAGTACGCAAAGTCGGCAATTAGTAGTCAATTTCCTTTTGCGAATTCTAATGTATTTGCAGGAAAATTGGCATTTCAAACGAAGTATTAAGAATTATACGTGAATTTTGTAATTCATTTCATTGGTTAATTGTGCTTTATTTGAATATAAAAATAAACATATTGCACAAAAAACGTATACTTCTATTTCACACGTACATAAGCTACTATTTTTTTTAATTTGCAAAGAAGCAACACGGTGCCACGGCTAAGGGAGCGGTGCGAGAGAGACAACTGTCAGTTTATCGACCCATTAATTATTGAATTATGTGTGCGCCCACCACTGTCGTATACGGTGTAAGCGATGATGCAGTCACAATAGTGCTTCAGTACAAAATACGTTTAATGTGGCTTAGCAATGGTAAATTAAAAACAAAAATAAAAAAAAAACAAGTTTCTTTACTTCAGAGGTGTTATGACCATTAATATTACCTAATAACCACTCAGGGTACCTCTGACTTTTCAAATGACACCTAATTAGTGAAACTGCTAACATAGAAAAAGGGAGACTAACAAAAAAACACCTTAGAGAAATAATATATATGATGATGATGATTATTGAGGAGTAGGTATGGCAGCACGAAATGTCACAATCTGCTTAATTGTCAGGTAGTTAATATGGCGCCCGAAAAGTGACAATGAAACTACCTTCTGCTTTGAATAATGGTGAAAATAATTAATTAATGTTAAAATGTTCCCTTGATCATTTAAATTTATATTTTTTTTTCTTTTTCTATTAAACTGGCTTTTACTTGATCGGAGTATTTCCGATAAAAATTTGCCGATACTCGGAATGCAGAACATCAAATTTCCGATTGAATTCCGATTCGAAATGGATCGAAATGTAGAACAAGGCGGAATCGGAAATAATATCCGATTTTCGGAATGCAGAACACCTACAATCGGAAACAAATCCGTTCGAATCGGATTGCAGAACAGGGCTGTATTTTGTTATTTTGCTGCACAGCACCTTGAGTGCGGCAAAAAAGTTGCTCGCAATCCTTAAGTCCTTAATAGGGACCAAAATGACAGCCGCAACAACAAAAACTTTTTCTACTGGTGTCTTCTAGTTTTTGAAGTTTGTCTGCTATATGAAATTTAAACTTTCAGAACAATTCAAATGCCAAATAAAAGTAAAACAAATAGATGAAAATATTCAAATTTTCTTTTATTTGAGATGAGAATGAAAAAAATATAATGCTAAATCAGCGGTTCAATTAAATAATTTAAACAAATTTAACGAAACTGGGAATATCATTCGAACTTGTTATGTAAAATATTTTAAGTAAGATGTAATTGGCACTGCATTTTAAAAAGTGGACTGCGAAAATTTTAGCTTGACCGTGACCGATTAGAAGACTTTGTGCGTTGCGTTGCTTTCTAGTGTCAGATAATTGGTGTCTATAAGTAAATTTAAATGTTTAGTGTTAAATTAAGGAAGGTGTAACTAATGTCACTAAACACTATTTCGCCCAGTAAGTTGACTTTGAGTTGAGAATTATTTTCTACAAGGTGGATTTAAGTATGCCATAGTAAAATAAGATATAACGTTATGATAGGCGCGCAAACATTTTGATCGTTTCTTTTTATGAGAGGTGAGGTGAAACACATCATTCTTCGCAAATAAGAAAAAATTTGAACGATTCTGGCTTGGTAATCACCAACAAACGTTCGAAATANCATAGTAAAATAAGATATAACGTTATGATAGGCGCGCAAACATTTTGATCGTTTGTTTTTATGAGAGGTGAGGTGAAACACATCATTCTTCGCAAATAAGAAAAAATTTGAACGATTCTGGCTTGGTAATCACCAACAAACGTTCGAAATATAGGTTGATTATCATGATCAGGTTAAGGTGGTGCGGTCAGTGTAGCAGCGGAAAGGGATCATTAGAGGTGCAATAAGTTGCAGCTGGAGGGCCGGGGATAAAAGCTCGTAGGTCGCTGAGGTAAGGCATGAAGAGGAATGAGTTGCGGCTGGAAAGCCGGGGAAGAAATCTCGTGTGAGCAAATCGAGGAGCGGAAGGCGTTAAGGCCCGTCCACATAGAACTTTGGCGTTGCGTTGGCGTTGGCGTCGCTTCAACAGCTGACTATGAATACATGAATTCAAATGCAGCCGTCCACATAGCCGAAATTCGACAACGCTCACGCCAACACAAAGCAAAAAGATGGCCAACTCTCAACTTTTCGCGTACGTTGCTCGTCAGCTGTTGCAAATAAATACAATTATGTGAAATATTTTTCCTTTTCAATCAAGTGCGAGCAAGAAATATCTTTTTTAGTGCAATTATTGATATGAAATATTAATTAATCTCTCGTTAGTATGTTAATTTAGTGGCCCAAGCATTCGCTGCCAAACGTTCATTGTAGCAAGCACACTTTTAACGTGCGTTCTGTCAAACCAACTCCAACGCCAAAGCCAACGCGAAAGTTCTATGTGGACCGGCCTTTAGCGGTAGCGTACATCGAGGACGTGAGCGTGCGTGGGATGTTGCAGACTATGCAAAGGTGAACGAGAGTGTGAGCTTACATGATGTAGGTACTAGGAAACAGTAGTTGAAGTTTTATGTCTGGTGGTAGGCATAGAGGAGGCACTAAAACTAAAAGCTAATTCCCTTGAGCGCGGCAGCTATAGTAGAGCCTGGTTGCAGTTGACAAGACGCACGGCATTGATTAAATTTTATGACTTTTGTTACCTAGTACAAGTGAAAAGGATAAAGAGATTGGTAATTACCTACAAGCCAATATCCATTCAAAATCAAGAAGTTTTTTTATGATTGATTTAAAAGAGAGATTTATAATTTTTTTTTTTGTTTTTGTGAAGGCTAGATGAGGGATCAGAAATGCTGAATTTATGAATAACAGTGAGAAGAGATAAAATAGAGAAGTTCACAAAATATGCCAAATTGAAAAGGGAGTAGTGTTTTTTATTCGAGGACGAATGAAACGCAGGATGGCCCAATGTGGGATTAGTTTACGGGCAGTACTTACTATGCTAGGACTAATTGGCCATTAAGAGTTAGTAACTTAGAGATGCAGCACTACATAACGAATAAAGGAATATAACTGATCGAAATATTTGACTAAAGTTTAGACGAGCACGATACGAACAGGACGACTTGACATTGCATTGTCAGCCATCATCAAGCGCAGACGAATGTTCTGCTAGTGTTAAGTTGTTAAATTGTATTATACCCGCTTTGTAAAATAAACTTTATGTTGTCTTAAATTATTAAACTAAATAACCTAACTACATAGATAGTTCTGATACCAGAGTACTTGAAAATAAAATTGTATTTATTATGAAAGGAAATATGGGAAGAACGAGACGTTACTCCGTATTATCAATTACTGCAAACGGCCAAAGCTTGGCCGGTTTTTGCTGTTGCTAAGGCACTCGAAGTGAGAACAGCTTTGAGAAAAAGTAATCAAAATAGAGCAGAAATGATTCGCTAATTTTTATTTAAAAAGTATCAAAAATTTGGAGAAAGAAACAAATAAAAGCAACTTTGCCTAATCTCGCTTGGTTACGTTTCAACGGTTGTTTATTAATTTTGACAGCTGCAATTTTCTGCTAGTAAAACTTTTACTAGCAGAAATTAGCAGAAGATGCAAAATAAACATAAGAACGAGAGAGAGCTGCTAGTTTTCTGGGTTAAGAAACGCTTTCCGGCAAAAACTAGGGATAATTATCTGTAAAGAAACAAAGCTAATATTTCAATTTACATTTAGCTGTAGGTCATAATGAACAATTCCTGTGGGAAAGTCAATAAGTCTTTTTCGCGAACTGATGCTAATTTGGTGCCGTGCAATAGATTTTGTAAAAACACCTTTCATTTCAAAACTAGTCGTTACTTGATGTATCTGAAGAATGTGTTCTTATGCCGGAGAAACTGTGTAATGTGATTTCGAAGTTGTATGCCTTTGATAAACAGCCGTGTTTCAGTCGCTTATTCAGATCCATATCTACCACCAGAGAATGTTAATTTAATGAGAAGGCGCAAATGTTAAATAACATTTTTTTCAAGTACTAATTTGAAAATGTTAGGATGCGGGAGTTCACCACTGAGATCAAGGAGTTCGCCACACCAATTTTAAGTACCATATTCTATGGTGAAATGAGAGGTTTGTGGCAAATTTAGAAAAATTACCTGCCGTTAGTGATACATAGTTGCAAATTTATGCCGACAGCTTATGAGAGCTGTGGTGCATGCTGCAGAAATGTAGCTCGTTTTCTGATTTACCTTTATGCGCTTCTTCTAAAACCAAAGGAGAGAGTGGTATTTTTTTATTAACATATTAAATTGAAATTTTTTGTTATTTAAAAAACCTTATATCGCTAGCTTAGAGTGAAAAGCTGCTAAATTTGATACCAGATTTGAATCCAGCAACCCGTTTTTAGCCCTTTATCTTTTTTGTACTGCACCAATTTTCTGATAGACATACATATCTCTGTTATATTTTATTTTATTTTATTTTATTTCATTTCATTTTTATTGTTTAATTTAAATTAATTTAATACAAGCGGGCCCATGCGCAGTCTGCGCAGACAGAAATACATAGTAAACTCATCCCTCTTTGTAGCCACAGATNCATTTCATTTTTATTGTTTAATTTAAATTAATTTAATACAAGTGGGCCCATGCGCAGTCTGCGCAGACAGAAATACATAGTAAACTCATCCCTCTTTGTAGCCACAGATAGAAGCAGACTGTTCTAATAGTTCGCGGAAATAATTATTCTTATAAACCGCTTTTTTTTATTATACATATATTACAAAGCATCAATGAGATTTATAGTACATCAGAACTTATACTTATTAGGTACATACATAAAAACATATTACAAACTGACTGAAATATGAGTGTCATGAGTTGAGGGAAACATGGTGTCACTTACTTTGCATACAATATCGGAAGAGAAATTATATTCAGAATTAACTTTTTGATTAAATGTTTCTTTAACAGAAACAATAATATCTGAGAATCGTCTTACTCTAGTTTAAAATAAAATGGTCCTCTACCCGGAATATTGACAAAGTTCACCTGCACTGAAGCAAACGCAAGAGCGTTGTCCTTGCACTGACATTTCTCCAAATAGTTTTTTGTGATGTCATAATTGCGCTCAATAAGTTCTTTCAGCTCATCGCGAACAGAAATTGGTGGTAAACTCACGTTGCTCTTGTGGCAATAGATGGATGGATGCAGTATTATCAGCTGCCTCGCCTGGATAAAGTTTCGCTGAGCAAAACTCACATGTCTTCCCCATGCGTTCAGCACTATTTGATTATATCTCATCGTCTGTTAGGAAGAGACGTGCACCGCAATACGTCTTTGGTAGCTTTTCTTGCCGCCTCCTTGCACTGACATCTTCACTTAATCGCTGAAAATATGATGGCACCAAAACACTACTAAATTGGGGAGTGAATTGTTGCCTTTGTTCGGTCCGTTGTTTCTGCGTTTGGTTCCGCATACATTCCCTTGCCAGAGAACTTAGATAGATAGAGAAGGTGCAAACTGAAAGTGGAAACTATTCGCGGACGAAAAATTAACAGCGTTAGAAAATTTCAAGTCGGAATGTAGAAATTCTGTTGAATTTAATGTTGATAACATAACACAATGTTGAGCAACATGAAATGTGATGTTCTTTGCGAGCAAATAAACGAAAATATGTTAAATCTTCACATAATTTTCATTAGTTTGTAGTTTTTGTTGAATTTTTTATCTTGTTCTCCTTTTATGAAGATGCAAATACAATTTAAATTAATGGTAGTTTGGCATAAAGTTTACACACATATGTACATGCATACATATGCTTTCACCTCCTAGGATTGTTCTATACCAAAAAAAATATACCCGTAAAGTTTTCCTTGTATTTTATATGGGGAAAAAATAACTTTTCGTAGAAATGGTATAGAATGGTTAAAAATCAGTATTTTTCTATCGGAAAACTCTGTTTATCTGTAGGAGATTCCCAATAATAATACCCAGTTGTTTATTTAACCATTTTTTCATTGCAACTATAATTTATAGATCCGCCAAAAATCCACAAAAACCAATAAAAAATCGTTAGTATTAAAAAATGGTTAAATAAACAATTGCGTATTATTATTGAAAGTTTTCCGATCGAAAAATATTGATTTTCCAAAGTTCTATACCATTTCTACGAAAAGTTCTTTCCCATATAAAAATACATTTAAAACTTTGAGCGACTTGAGCGAGCTCTGAATATTATTTGATTTCAAAATAAAAAAATACTGGTATACTTTTTTTCGATATAGAACAATCTAGGGGTGAGAGCAGTACAATTCCGACTTTACTGTTTTTGGACCACCCTAATGTACATACATACATATGTGTGTTTAAAATTACCTACTTCATTCCATTTCATTTATTCATTTCAATGATTATAATTAGTACAATAAGATGTCTTATCTTTTATAGTACAACAAACAATAATTATTACAAACAAAGGACATACGAATACATAAACGTCTATATGATTCCCTCATTACAAGTATGTATATATAAATTAAAAGTATAGAGGGAAAAATAAGTAAATAAATAAATAAATAGTAACGTTACAAAGTTAATGGAGAAGTAGCTTACATTTATTATAGATAGTCAGTTAAACAAAAAAAAAGTAAACAAATTATAATAATAATTATATGCCAAATTTAAATTTTATTATCAGAGAAGTAACTATAAAGAAGTCGCCTATAGTTGTTTTGGTTCAGAGTGTTCCTAATAGTAGCCGGAATAGAATTCCAGATACGTACGGTGTTGACAAAAAACAGTCTTGTGGAGGTTACATAATTAAAACAGTTAAGGGTAAGTAAGGGTACAGTTAAGGTACAAGAACGGACAGATTTACTAAATAAAAGCTTTTCATACAAATATCAAAATACAAATACTTGTGATATAATTTTGGTGGTATGAATATATACATACTTGCGCTTTCTAAAAATGGGAATAAAAATTGGATTCGCATAAAATTTTAATTCCAATAACTAATATTTTAGTGAAAACATTTACAATAAAGTTTTCAGTAACTTTTGGCAAATCTGAGCGAATATGTGCAATTATACATGCGTTTGTACCTACATATCCATTTACATATATTATTTTAAACAAAGCTAATAGTAAAATTTAAAATGGAATATGAATATGACAATTAAAAAAAANAAAAATGGCAAAACAAAATAGCAAAAAAGGCAGGAAAAGGCACCTGGTATTGCAAAAAAAGCAAAATAGGGCACTAAAAAAAGACAGAAAATACGAAGAAAAATCAAAAAATACATTTATTTTAGAAATGCTTATATTACAAGTAAAAAGAGAAAAACTATGAACTAGTTTCATTATATGAAAAATTTGTACTTTGAATCTTTGACTATTTTATCCTTTCGAGTTTCTAACTCATAAAACTTTAATCTGTATAGTTGTAGTAACATTGAACCACAAGATGCATTTTGAAGTTTTCTGGCAGCATTTTCATTCGATTTTCGCGAAGAAAAGCCTTGAATGTACTAAATGTGTGCTCGACGTAAGTTGATACAAGTGGAGCCCAATTTAAATATGGAACGTTTGAAACGTTCATATTATCAGGAATAAGGGCGTTTTCCTCGCCCTTTACAATTTTATCCACTCCGCTTATTGTCTCCAAGCCTTCGTTGGCTGAGAAAACGGCTTTGAATTTTACCAACACCAATTTGGCAAGAGGCCTCTGCGCTTCTATAAGCCGCATGGGTAATGTGTATTTTTTTTATCTTAAAACAAGTAAGAAAGTCTAAGTTCGGGCGGAGCCGAACATTAAATACCCGGCGCAAGTATTAAATATATGTTTTCCAGCTTTCTGAAAGCTACCGCTACATGATAAGCCGGGGTGTATACATTTTAAGTAAATTAGCGTCCTTAAATTTCGAAATATTGAAATTTCAAGCATTTCTGAAATTTACCGTTATATGAAAAGCGGCCTCAATTTTAGTCCGATTTCAACAATTTTCAACGGTTTGCTTTTATGTGGCAAGCACAATAACCATACCGAGCTTGGTACAAATTGCTAGAACGGTTAGCGAGATACATATATGTGATCACAAGTGGGCGGTGCTACGCCCATTTTCCAAAATTT
>NW_016157508.1:233781-247035 GCF_001687245.7 Rhagoletis zephyria
TAAAAGTAATCGATGAAATACACTGCAAGTAGTCGGTCGGTAATTGACGGTGTTTATCAGGTAGCTACCGATTCAGCAGTCCTGTAGTCACTCCCCCGTACTGCAGGGTATGTACAACTCATCATACATACATAATCATGCACATATTCAAGTACAACAAGAACTATTTCATTCATAAACGCATGCGCGTATTTCTCAAGGCGAAATAAATTCATTCATAACAACCGCAGCACATCTCCCCGCAAATTCATCACCTACAAGCGCAACTTTTTCAGTCCGACACAAAAATTCTAAAATCTAAAATTTAAGAAATCTTGTTGCCGCCAGGGGGTGAAGAGGAATAAATTTATTTCGCTTTGCGAATAACCGTGCTATGAAATGCCGCACAACTGGAGAATTTCAAGAACGGATATAACACTTTCCTAAGGTTATTTAAAGCGGCAAATGACCACCAAACCTTAATCTTAGCAGACAAATGTGCCAATGAAAATCGTAAACGTGAATTGTTGGTAAAAATGTTGGACCAAAAAGTTTCAATAAAATATATAAAAATTTTGGGCGGGACGAAGTTCGCCGGGTCTGCTAGTTCCAATATACATATCAATGTACTTACCGTATCTACAATTCACGCGATAAATATATTTCTCAGCTTTTATCATAAGAGGAAAAAGTGAATATTTTTAACTGACAGCGCAGCCTGCTACAATTCTTATTATTAAAATTGCTATTATTTGGATTACAGTTATGTTTAAGCTTGAAGTCACAATAGCACAGTATTTTGGAGCTAAGTGTTATTATGGTGATGCCACAGATGGCGTGCTTTAATGGCTTCGTTCATGTACGAATTGTGTGGTTTATATTGCAGAATTAAGTGAGATTTCGTGAATGATTTCATCATAAATATTTAACAGTTGTCAATACTAATCAAAAGTTTTGACAAAATGTTATTTGTAACTTTTTATTTCTATAGTTAAATATTTAAGCGTTTTCTGATATTATTTTAGACATAATAATCTATCTAGTTATCGTTCTATGTAAATATATGTATATCTTTCGATGTTGTATAAATTCCGACAACATAGCTATAGTTCACAATTTATCACGTTCTGGAGTAAAATATCACACAGTGGAATAGCCCATATCATATTTTATTACTTTATTTAATTTAGTTTTTTATTTTATATATTATTTTGTATTATTTTATTTTACTAGTTTACTTAATTTAATTTGATTATTTTATTTTATTAGTTGATTTTATTTAATTTTACCTGATTATATTTTATTTGTTTTTTAATATCATAAAAATGGGCAGTTCATAGTTATAAACACGGAAGAAAAACAATCATAATTTTTAAAATTTTAACCAAAAAATCAACAAGTTATATTCGATATATTTTCTACTGGAATTTATAATGATTTTTTTATTTTTGGAGTTCAACCAATAAAGATTTAATAATTAATACTTGAGCTTTATTTCTCCCCTCAAAAGAAATTATTATTAAACGATTTATTTTTTTTGATAAAAAATAGTGATTATTTTATGATTTTTATTTTTTCGCTCAAAGATAAAAATTATTGAGTTTTATTTTTTCGCTTAAGAGTAATGATTATTCAAAAAACTCAAAATGTCCTTTTCTGAGGTAGCGACACTTTAATAAAAGGAATAAGTCCCGAAATTTCTAATAATAATTACCTATTCCAAATTATTATTTTTAAGCGAAAAAAAAATAAAGTAATGATTAAATGCTTATTTGGTTTTATAAATCCGTATTTTGGTACGAATGGATGAAAGGCTTGATGCCAGGAGTTCCCAGTCAGAAACTCTCATCTTTGGCACAAATGTAGAATTATATTCTTTTTTAATTAATTTAATTTTAATTTTTTTTAATATTTACATACATACTGACATATACATATATACACGAATATGATGGAATATTAGCATTCTCTGATTTGACTTTTTTGTTTTTTGCATTTCTTAAGCGTATATACTCACATACAAAGCTGCAATAAGGCGGTCAATTTTCCGTTAAGGACTAGTACTTCACTGGTTAAAATTCAACTTGTCAGAATACAACATTTGCTTGCGTCGAAAATGTCAGCCTTCGCACAGTTTGGCAGTGACAGGACGGTGTTGTCTTGCAATTCAATAAAACAATTTAAAGAACACCACCATGTAAATGTCCCAATCGCTTAGTCTGGCCTTGATACAAAGTGAACATTTGAGCACACATTCACATGCGTGGCTGTAGCTCAGTGCGCAGAGATGCTTGCCACTATTTGTTAGCTTTCAGGAGGGCCCGAGTTCAAATGCCTTCAGAAGCTACATGGTTATAAACTGATACATTTTTTTTTTTTTGTGTTTCCGAATTATGAATAAGCATCTTCGAAGTGCAGAACGCAATCTTACTCCAACGAAAAAAATCTCCAAAATTGGACTAGTTCAGGACTATCTTACGGTCACTGTTGATTGGACCGGTCTTTTTCCAACGACACGCCAATGTTAAAAATGGCAGTTGAAGCAGAGAACTTAGATAGATAGAGAAGGTGCAAATTTTTGGAACGTAAAATTGTTTGGCTGAAAAATAAATCCATGGAATATCACCACATTGCGATTAACATTTGAACACAAGTTAACAGCAAAAAACGTTAATATTCTGTTATGATAATTTTATGTTATGTTGCAAGTGCCTGGCTGTGTTGCTAGGTTGCTGGTGAATGCAGAAACATATTCATGTATATGTTTTTATAAAATTAAATAAATTAAAAGTTAAATTATATGAATTGTACTTTTATATCAGTTAGCATTTCGGATCTTCATATATGCATGACCATTTGTTAAATATAANAATGAGTTGCATGGTCATTTTCCACTGCAATACTCATATTATATGTAATTAATGGGGCATATTCATAGTCAAAATAAAGTCGACACTAAAGTTAGTTACAGATTTTTGACTTAATTTTCAATAGAATATCTGTAAAAAGCTGCAACTATGTAAGTTTAGAGTCGACTTTATTTCTTACGCATGCGCATACGGATGTATGTATGTACTTACAAATGCGCTACATATGTATGTAAAATGGACATACTCCAAAATCATATATGAATTGATAACGTTCCTCTCTATGTACTTATGTGTACATACATACCTAAACAACCTCGCAAATCATTTATTGATAACGTTCTTACAGATGCACATACTATAACATACATATAAAAACATCCTTCTTATTTGAGGTTCACAAACTTTAACTTCAGAGTCGTCTTTATTTCGTCTACGAATATGCCCCAATAGTTTTGCAGTCAAATGAAAATGCATTTCCCACGCATATGTATGTAAATACATACTCCATTAATTGATAACATAAATACATACATGCATACATGCATATATAGATAAGCACATATGTACATACATACACACGTATGTGCATATTTCTGCCAAATACTACGCACATGCATAGATATGTACAACTCAGCATACATACATAATCACGCACATATTCAAGTACAACAAGAACTATTTCATTCATAAACGCATGCGCGTATTTCTCAAGGCCAAATAAATTCATTCATAACAACCGCAGCTCATCTCCCCGCAAATTCATCACCTACAAGCGCAACTTTTTCAGTCCGACACAAAAATTCTAAAATCTAAAATGTAAGAAATCTCGGCCAGCAAAGTGAAAAGTGGCAACTATTTCTCTATTTCCAGTAAAATTAGTTATCTCGAATTTTGGTAATTTTTGGCAAAACAATCTATTTCTCTGTTCCACAACAATATTTCAGTCATTAACTAGTATTTTAGGGTGTAATTTTAATTAACATTAAATAAAGTGAACGTTTTCTGCAGGAAAATACATTTTTTTTTTTAATAAAATCAAAACTCCTAAATTCACAAACATATGTGGTTTTTTCGGAAGTTCACAAATGTAACGTGGCAACTTTGCTCGTTTGCACATTTTTCGGTCCGAAATTGTAAAATTTTTGTCCATGACGCGCCACGATTTTTGTACAGGTGGGTCAATGTGCCTTGAACACTATTTGTATAATTGCAAAAAAATTATTCTATTAATTTTTGAATCTGCGCGCCTAACGGAATTGATCGTGCCCAACTATAATTATCTAACATCTGCAAGACTATTTCTTGTTAATGCTATTCGCACCTGGAACTCGATTCCATCTCATATTCGTAATAGTTTGAACATAAGCAACTTTAAGAGTGTTTTGTATTCTTATTTTCGTTAAAATGCTATTTCATATCCAAAGTTATACCTTTCCTCTGAGGCTCGCTATCTAGTTAGGTATAGGGTAATCAATACATTATTCTTAAGTTTTTCCTTATGCTCCACCTGTGATTCTCTATAGAGTTTTGTAAGTTTTTGTTGTTCCTGTTTTTGACTTATATATATTAGTTAATTTTAAACATTAACATATTGTAATTCTTTATTATAAGTTACAGTTGTACTATAAAAGATCATTGGGATCTTATTGTATTATAATAAATGAAATGAAATGAAAAATATTAAAAATTTCTAACTTCAAAGTGTTTATAAAAATATATTTACATATATCCACGGATGATTTTTAATTTTTTTTCACCCGTAAGCAAATCTTCAGTACCATAAAAAGATTCAACCACATCAAAGTACAAGATATGCTATGTTCAAGCTAGTGCTAGTGCACTGTATATGTCCATATGTATGTCTGCATGTATGCGTGTAAATATGTCAACTCAAATTTGATTTTAACCCATTTTAGCGGACATAGTTTTTTTCATTCCAGCCGTTAATATAACATGAATTGTTTAGTTAATTTTCATGAAAGTTACACGTATCGTCGAGAACATGTTTACATGCAGAATTTTAAATGAAATATTATTCTCCATATAAATGTACGAGTATGGCTTTATTAAATGTTAACTTATGCGAAAACCTAAATATTTCGTAACCTAGGGTTAATATTGATGGCGTCGTGGCAATTCGCAGAAATTTAATAATTTGTCTGTCTATGGAGGACAGCGAGGGGAAGACGAAAGCAGATCAATCGTACATACATATGTATGCACATATTTACATTTATTAATGCATACATATTTATGCGTTTGTCTTTTTGGATGAATGAAGAATTTCATATTTGTAGTGATTTAGAGATGCAATTTGAATAATGTACTGTGGCGCGTATGCTAGGGCTCAAGTTTTGGTGCCGTTGTCTGTCAATCGGCCCAGTATATTTTTTTTTTTTTTTTTAATTGTCATATTCATATTCCATTTTAAATTTTACTATTAGCTTTGTTTAAAATAATATATGTAAATGGATATGTAGGTACAAACGCATGTATAATTGCACATAATCGCTCAGATTTGCCAAAAGTTACTGAAAACTTTATTGTAAATGTTTTCACTAAAATATTAGTTATTGGAATTAAAATTTTATGCGAATCCAATTTTTATTCCCATTTTTAGGAAAGCGCAAGTATGTATATATTCATACCACCAAAATTATATCACAAGTATTTGTATTTTGATATTTGTATGAAAAGCTTTTATTTAGTAAATCTGTCCGTTCTTGTACCTTAACTGTACCCAGTTTTAATTATGTAACCTCCACAAGACTGTTTTTTGTCAACACCGTACGTATCTGGAATTCTATTCCGGCTACTATTAGGAACACTCTGAACCAAAACAACTATAGGCGACTTCTTTATAGTTACTTCTCTGATAATAAAATTTAAATTTGGCATATAATTATTATTATAATTTTGTTACTTTTTTTTTGTTTAACTGACTATCTATAATAAATGTAAGCTACTTCTCCATTAACTTTGTAACGTTACTATTTATTTATTTATTTACTTATTTTTCCCTCTATACTTTTAATTTATATATACATACTTGTAATGAGGGAATCATATAGACGTTATTGTATTCGTATGTCCTTTGTTTGTAATAATTATTGTTTGTTGTACTATAAAAGATAAGACATCTTATTGTACTAATTATAATCATTGAAATGAATAAATGAAATGAAATGAAGTAGGTAATTTTAAACACACATATGTATGTATGTACATTAGGGTGGTCCAAAAACAGTAAAGTCGGAATTGTACTGCTCTCACCCCTAGATTGTTCTATATCGAAAAAAAGTATACCAGTATTTTTTTATTTTGAAATCAAATAATATTCAGAGCTCCCTCAATTCGCTCAAAGTTTGTATTTTTATATGGGAAAGAACTTTTCGTAGAAATGGTATAGAATTTTGGAAAATCAATATTTTTCGATCGGAAAACTCTGGTTCTCTTCAGAAGACTTTCAATAATAATACGCAATTGTTTATTTAACCATTTTTTAATACTAACGATTTTTTGTTGGTTTTTGTGGGTTTTTGGCGGGTCTATAAATTATAGTTGCAATGAAAAAATGGTTAAATAAACAACTGGGTATTATTATTGGGAATCTCCTACAGATAAACAGAGTTTTCCGATAGAAAAATACTGATTTTTAACCATTCTATACCATTTCTACGAAAAGTTATTTTTTCCCATATAAAAAACAAAAAAAACTTTACGGGTATTTTTTTTTTTGGTATAGAACAATCCTAGGAGGAGAGAGCATATGTATGCATGTACATATGTGTGTAAACTTTATGCCAAACTATCATTATTTTAAATTGTATTTGCATCTTCATAAAAGGAGAACAAGATAAAAAATTCAACAAAAACTACAAACTAATGAAAATTATGTGAAGATTTACCATATTTTCGTTTATTTGCTTGCAAAGAACATCACATTTCATGTTGCTCAACATTGTATTATGTTATCAACATTCAATTCAACAGAATTTCTACATTCCGACTTGAACTTTTCTAACGCTGTTAATTTTTCGTCCGCGAATAGTTTCCACTTTCAGTTTGCACCTTCTCTATCTCTATAGATCAGAGAATGTTATACCATGTTCTGACCGACAACAAAAACATTTTGAAAACGAGTTTTGGAATTGTGGGCTGAAGGCTGTTCACACCGGCTGTTAGATTTTTCGTTGACATTTCTTACATCCTCTCTTTGCAGTTTTGCTACACAAAAACAAAACCAAAATGCTTTTCCCAAATTTTCTTTTCATTAGCAACCTCTTACTTTCATTCTTATTTTACTTTGGCCAGCCAATTAACAATAAATACGAAATAGCGTATTAAAGATGATAAAATATGACTTCCACTTCGATAAATAATCGAAAAATACTAGTGAAGATACCGATTGGAACGAGTGGAAGGTGAGTTTTCAAGTAGTTTTCAGCGAAAACTGGTTTTCGTGACAGATTTTACATGGACGAAAACACATGTTTTAGGTCGAAAACTAGTTTTAGCAACGAAAACATGTTTTCGATGTCGGTCGGAACATGGTATTAATGGTATTACCTCTGTAACTTTGCAACACTGTAAATTCTTTCGAATAATGACTATTGGATATTTTGATTTATATAATATACGATAAAAACTTTAGCTCTGATCCAATACTTTTCGTGAAAAATCCTTTAAACCTGTCAAACAGCAAAATTACTCTCTGAAGTGAGAGTAAAAAGTGAGTAGCAACAAAAAGTACGGGAACAAAAAAACCATTTTTCCTGTAACCAGTGATTGCTTGACACTTTTCATGATTTTACCAGAAGAAAAAGTTCGGGTAAAATCTTGCAACTTCATTCTCTACACAACTCTCCAAAAGTCGCTCTCATTTACAGGATTTTGGAGTACGGGAACATTTTTCTTGCAACTTCCTGCAAGTTCGTGTACAATCCTGTAAGTTCATGGAGTACTAGATCAGAGCTTTTATTTAACAAACATTTTATTTTTCGCTCGCGGTAGACCTTCCGGTGGGAATGCCCATATGTGTATATACACATGTGCACATTTAAATAAATTGAAGTGTATGAACATAAGTGTTTTTTTTGAGGAAATAATATAGGTTTTGAGCTTATGGTCCCTTGAAGTGGCCACAATGTAAAATATCAAGTGGACACGATGCCAACAATATCGATATTTTGTTGATTTCAATGATTTTTGGTTAGGTCTCCGGATATCAGATACTAATGAAATGCAACATAAGCCAAAAAAAATAATAAAATGTGTCCGATTTTCTCTTTCATGCCCAGTTTTTATTTTATAAAAATGATGTTTCCATTTCCCATTTCTATAAACACAAGTTGCGCTCAACTTTCAAAAGTAATAAATTAAAAAAAAAAGAGTTGTACGGCCATGCTCCCATTTTCACTTGCTTTTGCGATTGGCGATTTCGAAAAAATAGTACGTTTTTATTTTTGGGTGCTCCTGAATTCCAACTTTTTTTTTATCGATAAGTTCCATTTTCCACTTCGTTTCCAGGATTATTAAAAGCCATCCCTAGAAGGTGTGCAACAATTATCGCACACGTATCGTCCGCACTAAGGCATTCAATCTCGAAGCATTTTAAGCATTCCGGGATTCCGGGAGGCAAAAATTCAAATCCTGGGATCCCGAGATTTTTCGGGATTTCGACTTCATCACAATTTTTTTCATTTTACAGTAGCACACAGATTCATTGTCACCGAACTGGGTCTTATTTAGGGGAGCATAATGCCTCTTAATATAAAGAGTTTGCAATGCAATGTTAAAATATTTTTATAGTATTCTAAAATATCTATATTACTTGTTAAAAACATTTACTCATATTTGCAGAAATCCTTTTCGAAAAAACACCACCAAAGTAAAATGAAGAACAACTCTGTCACCTGGTTGTATTTTCAATTGATTCCAGATTTTTCGTTATTACACAGTTCTTGCACAAAATTTTTGAACAAGTACAGTTTACTGAGAATCCAAAATTTCGTGTGCTGTATTTCTCGTGTTTCATGTCAAATGAACAATTTTTTTCGTTTTCAACATCTCTTTCATTCTGTAAATGAATCAGTTAAAATCTCGGGATCCCGGAGCTGTAATCCCGGGATTTTGGGACATGGAGTGTGTCCGCGATCCTAAAATCCCGGGATTCTATATCCCGGGATTCAATGCCCTAGTCCGCACCAAATCGTAAATCTTCGCTGCTTCGATAAATTTTCGTTGCCCAAAAATGAGATGTGTATAATGAACAGTAAATATAACCAATAAAATCTACATAAAAAGTTAATTTTAGGACGCTAAAAATATCAATAATATAATGGACATTTTTATTATTATTATTATGGGCCATATGCACCACGACCTCTAAAGTGGTCTATTGTGCGTGGCCCCCGGCCTATATGGGAAGGCTCTTAATGTAGCCTAGCACCTCCAAGGGCGTTTTGTTCCAAATTTCAAATGGATTAAGGGTAGCGCCACCAAAGTGGGCTAGTCTGCGCCTAGCGAGAGCATCACATTCACAGAGAATGTGTTCTGGCGTTTCTTCGTCCAGCTCACAGAAGCGACAGACGCTTGTTTCTGAAAGATTGATTTTACTGAGGTGGTAGCGAAGAGAACAGTGTCCCGTGTAGTACCCAGTGAGAGTTTTGAGGTCCTTTCTGCCTAAATTGATTAGCTTCTTTGAAACTTCGTTTGAAGGACAGATAAATCGTTTGGCTTGTCTTTGCCCTGGACATTCCATCCAATGCCTGTTGAACATTTTGTCTACCCAGTTATTTATGGTCCCCTTTATATGTGCTTTGGTGAGCCCACAAAAGGGTTCCGGACCATAAAATACTGCGGCAGCTCCCTGTTTCGCTAGGCAGTCAGCCTCCTCATTGCCATCATGTCCCTCATGCCCTGGTACCCATCCTAATAAGACTGTATTCTTGTCACCAAGAGCATTTAGGACATTGCGGCAATCATGTACTAGCTGAGAACTTATTTTGTGGGACTTCAGGGCCAGTAGGGCTGCCTGACTGTCCGACATAATGCAGATATATTTCGATGACGTTCCCCTTCTGAGACATTCTCTGCCACAAATTTCTATTGCATGAATCTCCGCCTGAAAGATGGTGGGGTAGCTACCCATTGGTATCATTTTTTTAAAGTTCGGCCCAAAAATGCCAGCCCCCGTTCTACCATTTTCAAGCTTAGATCCATCAGTATACCAAACCTCCCCATTAGGTTTGGTGTATGGGTTCCCTGTATTCCAGAGAGCTCGATCTGCAATGTGTACCTCAAATTTCCTAGAGATTTCTAGTTTTGGAACCATTGCATCGCGCATTTGTAGTATGGGGTCATTAGCGAATTTCATTAGGACCTTCATGTGACCCGTCATATCTCCGATTTTCAGGTCGGAGGTGTTCAGGATTCTCAGTGCCGCTGTGGTAGCCTCCCTTTCTATTAAAATAGGAAAGGGAGGTATTCCAACCAGGGCGCTGAGTGCATCGGCCGGGCAGGTCCTCATAGCTCCTGTTATGCCAATGCAGACTATTCTGTGCAATTTACTTAGCTTAGTGCTTGCACCTCTTTGTGTAGCCTTAGTCCACCATGCTAAGGAAGCATAGGTTACTATTGGCTTAACGACAGTGTTGAATGACCAGTAGGTCATTTTGGGGGTAAGGCCCCATGTTTTACCAAAAAGTCGTGAACAGGCAAAGAAGGCCTTCATCGCCTTGTTGATAACAGTGTCCAAATGTGCATTCCAGTTAAGTGATTTATCAAGAGTTACTCCCAGATATTTAGCTTCACTGGAAAATTCTATTTCTGTGCCGCTCAAAGTGAGTTTAGTAGTAGATAATTTCCTCCTTCGAGTGAATGGAACAATAATAGTCTTTGTAGGATTGATGGTTAGGCCTTTATCCTCACACCATTTGTGTGTGATACGTAGGGCTTGTTGCATGCGGTTGGTGATAGTTTCGTCATGAAGCCCTGTTATGCAGATTACCAGATCATCTGCGTAGCCTTGCGTATTAAAGCCTTGGCTGTTCAGTGTGAAAAGGAGTTCGTCTACAACCATAGTCCACAAAAGAGGAGAGAGTACACCCCCCTGAGGGCATCCTCTTGTGGCTGTTATCGATTCTATCGTGCCTCCTAATTCCAACCTGATGTTTCGTGTTCTTAACATTGATAACACCCATTGATTTATGATTGGGCTTACACCCTTTCTTAACAAGGCATCTTTTATTGCCTTATATGATGTGTTATCAAAAGCCCCTGAAATATCAATAAAGGCGCAAAGGGCTATATTTTTTGACTCCAGAGCCTTCTCAATTTTTGAAGTAAGGCTATGAATGGCAGTCTCAGTGGATTTTCCTGGTTGATAGGCAAATTGGTTCTTATTCAGAGGTCGTTCCCTTAGGTTGACTTCTCTGATGTACTGATCCAGTATTTTCTCCATGCCTTTTAGAAGAAAGGAACTGAGGCTAATTGGTCGGTAGGATGACGGTAATTGTTCCGGCTTACCCATTTTGGGTAGAAACACGACCTTAACCTCAGACCATATGCTGGGAATGTGACCCAACAAGAGCGAAGCTCTATAGAGTTTAGAAAGGACCGGCGCTATGTGTCTAATTCCATGCTGCAGGAGACATGGATAGATTCCATCCGGTCCTGGTGATTTGTATGGGCTGAATGTTGATAAAGCCCATTGCACCCGCTCGACAGTGGTCAGCTTCGTAGCAAGGCTTTGTTCTCTTCCAGAGGTGGATGTTGGAGCACCCAATTCTGGTCGACAGTAGCCTGATATACAGCGCGGGAAGTGAGTATCCAGCAAGAGTCTGCTGGTCTCACCCGGATGCTGAGTGTAGCTCCCATCTGGTCTCTTGAGGGTGCCAATTGTATTCCTGTAATCCCTTGTTAGAGCTTTTTGGAGGCGTACTGCCTCTGGAAGGCTATTTATTTCCTCACAGTGGTTTCGCCAGCTAGCTCGTTTGGATTTCCTTAGCTCCTTGTTGTAGGAAGTTAGCGCAAGTTTATACGGATTCCAATCACCCGTATTTTTTGCTCTATTGAATAGTCTTCTGGCCTGGCATCTCATTTGCTCAAGCTTCTTACTCCACCAAGGCACATCTCGTTTGGATTTTACCTTTCCTTGGGGGCAACTGCTGTTGAAAGCTATTACAATATCTGAGTGAAGCTGTTCAGCTTCATTCTCAAGCTCCTGTTTGGTTGTAATGGGGTGTTTGGGGCTGTTTCCGCCCTCTTCTATAGTAAAGCGGAAGAGTTCCCAGTTCGTTTTCCTGGGATTTCTGAAAACTAGTTCGTGTTCAGGAAAGAGACCCATGTCGAATTCTATATGCATGTGGTCCGACATTGATACCTCCCCGGAGACACGCCAGTTTGTGACAGATGATGACATGTTTTGACTGCTTAGAGTTAGATCCAAGACCTCCCCCCTTAAAGCATTTCTAAAAGTCGGTTCATTGCCACGATTTATAATATTTATATTATGACTACTAATAAACTCGAGGAGGTACTCACCCCTTTTGTTGGTATCGGTGCTGCCCCAAACAGTGTTATGTGAATTGGCGTCACAGCAGAGGATCCAGGGTTTACCACTCTGCTGGCAGTGCTCAACGAAAGCCTTTACTTCTGCTGTTGGGGCCATCTCCTCCTCACCCGGAAAGTACGCTGAGGCAAGTACTGCCTCTTGTACACCCCTTGGAGTGGGAATTTCGGCCTAAACCGCAACCAGATCCGCCGTCATCAACTGTAATAGAGGAAGAAACGTTAGTTTTTTGCTTAATAGCATCGCCGCCTTGGGCGAGGGCTGGGGGCATATATGATCTTACCATCATTGACGTTCAGACCTTTGACCTCACCGCGTAGTATCCAGGGTTCCTGGATGAAGGCTATACCTAGACCCTCGTTAGTGAACCTCCTGCAGAGAACAGCTGACGCTGCCTTGGCATGATGAAGATTCACTTGGAGNTTACGGCCGCGAGCAGCCACCTTCTTCCCCCTATTTCTACCCCGCAAGGTCTTCTCCTCTGCTGTCCAGTAGCCGCTTTGAGTAGCCGCTTTGGAACTGCCATGTAGTGGTGGCCTAATTATGTTCTGGGGGAGTCTATAATGGACATAATTAAAAATAAATTTAAACTAAGCTAGCTTTTTATTTATGTTAATAGTGCTATTTACACTAGCACTTGTTAGTAGTTGGTTGAATAAGGAAAATGAATTAGAAACAAGAGTTTACGGGGTGTACATAGCTCAGTGGTTATCGCTGCTGACTTTGAACATCGATTACGCAGGTTCGATCCCTGCTGAAGTCTAGAAAAAAGAAGTCTGACGAGAAGATGTGGTGATCTCCGATATAGCTACTATAACTTCTACCGCTTAG
>NW_016157508.1:247051-247776 GCF_001687245.7 Rhagoletis zephyria
AATTTTTCCTAATAAACAATCGTGGTACAAAGCTCAATAAAAATATTAAAAATAAAATGTTAATAAGCCACCATAACATTGACACATACATAGTTCAGGAAGAGCTTGCCTGAAACTATACGAAAGCAAATAAGCAAGTGGATGTATAGAATTGACAATAACAACCACGCTGTCGAGTTTAAATAGCGGCAAATCAGCTGCACTTGATAGTAGTTGGTTGAATAAGGAAAATGAATTAGCAACAAGAGTTTACGGGATGTACATAGCTCAGTGGTTAACGCTTCTGACTTTGAACATCGAATTCGCAGGTTCGATCCCTGCTGAAGTCTAGAAAAAAGAAGTCTGATGAGGAGATGTGGTGATCTCCGAAATAGTGCTATAACTTCTACCGCTTAGACTTTGTTGCTTTTTCAATTTTTCCTAATAAACAATCGTGGTACAAAGCTCAATAAAAATATTAAAAATAAAATGTTAACAAGCCACAATAACATTGACAAATACATAGTTTAGGAAGAGCCTGCCTGAAACTATACAAAAAAGCAAATAAGCAAATGGATGTATAGAATTGACAACAACAACCACGCTGTCGAGTTTAAATAGCGGCAAATCAGCTGCACTTGATAATAGTTGGTTGAATATGGAAAACGAATTAGGAACAAGAGTTTACGGGGTGTACATAGCTCATTGGTTAACGCTTCTGACTTTGAACATCGATTACGCAGGTT
>NW_016157508.1:247828-249855 GCF_001687245.7 Rhagoletis zephyria
GATTAACATTTTATTTTTAATATTTTTATTGAGCTTTGTACCACGATTGTTTATTAGGAAAAATTTAAAAGCAACAAAGTCTAATCGGTAGAAGTTATAGTAGCTATATCGGAGATCACCACATCTCCTCATCGGACTTCTTTTTTCTAGAAGCCACAATAACGGATTGACAAATAAAAAGTTAAGGAAGAGCTTGCCTGAAACTGTACCAAAGAAATTGAGCAAATGGATGTATAGAATTGACAACAACAACCACGCTGTCGAGTTAAAATAGCGGCAAATCAGCTGCACTTGATAGTAGTTGGTTGAATAAGGAAAATGAATTAGCAACAAGAGTTTACGGGATGTACATAGCTCAGTGGTTAACGCTTCTGACTTTGAACATCGAATTCGCAGGTTCGATCCCTGCTGAAGTCTAGAAAAAAGAAGTCTGATGAGGAAATGTGGTGATCTCCGAAATAGCTGCTATAACTTCTACCGCTTAGACTTTGTTGCTTTTTAAATTTTTCCTAATAAACAATCGTTGTACAAAGCTCAATAAAAAGGTTAAAAATAAAATCTTAATAAGCCCCATTAACATTGACAAATACATTTATTACTATTGTTTGATCGGAATTAATATATTCATCAGTAATTAATCATATCATATTAAAACATAAGCTTATAATAGGTGAGAAATTATTTTGTCTTAATATGAATAATATTTAATATCGTGCTCCAAAATTCGATCCGAGAGCGTTATCTATTGATCTCTTGATTTAAATATAGTTTGTCAAGCATTAATTAGTGAAGTTTGATCGGAGTTTATATATTCTTCAGTAATTAATCATATTACATTGAAATAGAAACTTATAATGTGGTAGAAAGTTAGAAATTAGAACGACAGCTGGCTGATTTAAGCTAAGATCAGTCAATCAAATGTCAGCCAGCTGTTCTATTTAAACACAGTTTACTTAAACTAAGTTTGAACTGGCACTGAAAAACTGGCCATTACATATAAGTAGATAATCCTCATTTTCGAGCTTAACTCCCTAACCTGTAATTAGAAAAAGAGATTAGCTATGTAAAATTCGTCCCTTGTTGATCTGTAATTATAATATAATCTCGAACTTAACCGATATCTTTTTGTTATCCATCCTAGTTTTATCGATTGTTTTTGCGAAGAAAAGGAGAAATGGCAAATGTAAAAATAAACAAAATTGGACGCTAGCAAGGAAAAGGGTTTGTAAAGGTAGTTTTAATAAAATGTTAAGTTAAAATATATTTTTATTGCTTAGTATTGCAGAAAAACGTGATCACAGTGGCACAGAGAAGAAACATAACTTTTCCTTTAGATGTGAGAATAACAAGCACAACAAATTTGACGGCTATCGTGTATCTGCTGTTGTACCATATACGTCGTACATGTGACAGACATAAACTGTCATATATCATGAACCGCTGGACCGAATACGGGCACACGTCGCATAACCCATCTGCAGGATACTCCGAATATACCGTTTAAATTTGGTAGAATTCGTGCACTTATTTTTTTATTTAAGATGGGAGGTGCCCGCCCCCTTTTCCAATACCGCACATTTTTCTCCATGAGTATGGAATTATTTCATATGTCTCTATACCAATTTCCAATAATCTACCACAAATATTTCAAGAGATATACCAGATGAAAATTTTTGTTAGTATGGGTGGTGCCACGCCCCTTTTCCAAATTCGGGGAAACTTAACACAAACCATCTGCATAATAGCCCGACTATGCCGTATAAATTTGGTTGAAATCTTGCACTTATTTTTATATATAAGATGGGAGGTGCCACGCCCTCTTTTCCAATACCGCCCATTTTGCTCCATGAGTATGGAATTATTTGATATACATCTATACCAATTTCCAGTACTCTACCACAAATATTTCAAGAGATATACAACATAAATTTACGAAATCGGGCAAACTTCACATAAACCATCTGCATGATAGCCCGAATATGCCGCATAAATTTGGTTGAATTCGGTGAAGCCGTTCTCAAGTTATA
>NW_016157508.1:250451-260269 GCF_001687245.7 Rhagoletis zephyria
GTACATGTGACAGACATAAACTGTCATATATCATGAACCGCTGGACCGAATACGGGCACACGTCGCATAACCCATCTGCAGGATACTCCGAATATACCGTTTAAATTTGGTAGAATTCGTGCACTTATTTTTTTATTTAAGATGGGAGGTGCCCGCCCCCTTTTCCAATACCGCACATTTTTCTCCATGAGTATGGAATTATTTCATATGTCTCTATACCAATTTCCAATAATCTACCACAAATATTTCAAGAGATATACCAGATGAAAATTTTTGTTAGTATGGGTGGTGCCACGCCCCTTTTCCAAATTCGGGGAAACTTAACACAAACCATCTGCATAATAGCCCGACTATGCCGTATAAATTTGGTTGAAATCTTGCACTTATTTTTATATATAAGATGGGAGGTGCCACGCCCTCTTTTCCAATACCGCCCATTTTGCTCCATGAGTATGGAATTATTTGATATACATCTATACCAATTTCCAGTACTCTACCACAAATATTTCAAGAGATATACAATATAAATTTACGAAATCGGGCAAACTTCACATAAACCATCTGCATGATAGCCCGAATATGCCGCATAAATTTGGTTGAATTCGGTGAAGCCGTTCTCAAGTTATATGGTCACACCAAAAACGTTCACTTATTTTTATATTTTAGCTAGCATGGGTGGTGGCACGCCCCCTTTTCCGAACTCACGCAAACTTCGCATAAACCATCTGCATGATACATCGAATATAATAGACACCTACACATATGTTAGTGTTTGGCCGAGCTTCTCCTCCGACTTGTGGCGTGCGCCTTGATGTTGTCACACAAAGCGGAGGGACCTACAGTTTTACGCCGACTCCGAACGGCGATTGTATTTTAATGAGAAGCTGTTTTTCATGGCAGAAATACACTCGGAGGTTTGCCATTGTCTGCCGAGGGACGACCGCTGTAATGAAAAAACCTTTTTTCTATATTTTTGCGATGTTGCGTTGACCAGGGCTTGAACCCAGGTGCTGATGAGTGAAAGCGCGTACTGCTTACCACTATACCACACATAAAATTTGTTGAATTCGGTGAAACCATTCTCAAGTTATGAGGTCACAAAAAAAACGTGCACTTATTTTTATATATAAGATTATTTTTAATATGCATAATATTTTATATAGTGTTCCCCAAATAGCTTCGAGTGCGTTCACTATTGATCATTTGACTTAAATAATTGTTTGTCGAGCATTCAGTGCTATAATTTGATCAGAGTTTATATGTTATTCAGTAATTGATCATATTTTATTAAAATATATACTTATAATAGGGTAGGGATTGTGAAATTATTTATTTTTAACGTGTATAGTCTGCCTGAGACATTTGAAGAAAACTGCAACTACTCGTGAAAACATACATTAAAAGTAATGCAGATGAAAGTAGTAAATATTATTATTAAAATTGAATCCATATATATAACATTTTACACCAGTTATCTGAAGTAAATCAGAATATATTTTTGCATATAACATAGTTTCCATAAAATACATATTTCATTACAAATATTTTTAAGATCACTTCGAATTGTAAAAATAGCGCTAATTAGTTGTATTGAGGTATAAAATATTTTATTACGTTCAGGTTTACTTATAAAGCGCATAACAATAAGCCCCGTTCTGCAATCCGAGTCGGAATCGCATCGGAATCGGAATTCAATTCCGACTCGGATTTTAAACGGTGTTCCCCAATGCGATCGGAACTTTTGTTTCTATGTTAATATCGAGTCCGATTGTAGAAAAAAAGGAACAAACCTCCTACTTGTCAATTGCGTTGTGAAGTGTAAAAATTCATTTGAAGAAATTAAAAAGTGGAAACTAAAATGAGTTCAATGGTTTTATTAGCTGTTTTGCTCAATATTGAGCAGCATACAAACGAAAAAGTGAGGCAAACAATATTGCGCGATCGCAGCGATCTCGTATAATTGCCGTACTCTGCGTAAGTATTATGCAAAGATCTCGTTTTTGCTCTCTTTTGCTATTTCAAAGAATAATTTTATATTTTACAGCTCTCTTGCACTCCTCAAGATTTTGGGTTTCTTGCAGTCTTATTTACCCAAAAAGTTCCATTCCTGGGAGCAAAGCGAATGGACCAACATTGCTTTGGGAAGAAGCACCGTACCATTGCCGACGTTACCGACACAATGTTGTGTGCATGGAGTCTGTGATGTAGGTAACGATGATTAACTGGGGATTATGTATCGAGATGGTGATCGCCATTCGTGGTTATTGGACGATGGGTATGCTCTGGAATCTTTTCTGTTGACACCGTATATAAATTTATAGCCATGGTCTATACAATACGCATTTAATCAAACACATTCTTCGGCACGTAATATTGGTGTCCTCAAAAGTCGTTTAGAGTGTTTATTAGTAACCTTGCAGTACAAACTATGAGAAGTTGTAAAAATCATGATACAAAAAAGAAGGTAGTTTCATTACTACTATTTTTTTATTACAAAGCAGATTTTTGACATTTCTTCATATGTAAGCATTAAGCATAGCTTTGCCACATTGAACTTTTTTGACAAGGGAGATTTTCTTTTAAATATTTGGGAGTAAAATTTACATACAAACAATAGTAAGTTGATGTGTTCGATAATCAAATGAGAACGTTTTTCTCAAGCGTTTAAAAGATCCTTTGAATAATATCGATGTGCAGAGATGAAGAAATAAAACGAAATCTAGTTTTGAAACATTTATTTATTAAAATCTCTTTTTCATTTTATTTTAAACAAAATAAATAAATTTACATAACAAAACTCTTTTTTTTTTGTTAAATAGTCCGAAGAAGACGTCATTGAAGCATAGTCTGAAACCAGGATTCGGACAATGTTGAATGGTCTCATTGCCCTCATAATGAAAGGAGTCACAATTCAGAAAATGAAGTATCTATAAGTAACTCTGGATACAAAGCCTTCGTCGAAATCTAACGAAGAACACAAAACCTCTAAAGAATGGGCAGCATTTTGACNGAAACCAGGATTCGGACAATGTTGAATGGTCTCATTGCCCTCATAATGAAAGGAGTCACAATTCAGAAAATGAAGTATCTATAAGTAACTCTGGATACAAAACCTTCGTGGAAATCTAACGAAGAACACAAAACCTCTAAAGAATGGGCAGCATTTTGACAATGTAAACTGGTCTTTGGTAAAATGTGGGGTGTGTCACCATAGGTAATCCTCTGGATTTATACCTCTATGATCAGACCCATAATTAGCTATGCGCCAGTGATAGGGTGGAGCAGATTCTCAATCAAGAGCGTGGGAGGTCTGCTTGCAAATCTTCAAAGAACTACTGCCGTGTGCGGTACGAAATATTTCTCTACAATACGTGGCGTTGCTCTTGGTGCACTGCTGCAGTTACCGTCATTAACTTTTCTCTTGGCAAGTATTCATCGGTCTTCCAGGCTGAGGTATTTGCTATCCTCAAGGATATGGACTACGTGGTGGAAAACAGGTGAAGCGAAAGAAGTTTACGTGACGGCCAAGCTGCACTTAACACACTACTTACTTTCAGACTCTGAGTGTCAGTTCAATCGGGAGTACATCCTATCGTCCATAACTATAATATTTATCATATCATGAATTTCAATTTTCGTTTTTGCGCATATCGAAGACAAATTTCTTTTTAATTTTGTAAATATTTTTTTACAATAAATAAATGACAAGCGGGCCCATGCGCAGTCTGCGCAGACAGAAATACACAGTAAACTCATCCTTCTTTGTAGCCACAGATAGAAGCAGACTGTTCTAATAGTTCGCGGAAATAATTATTCTTATAAACCCCTTATTTTCCATTATACATATATTACAAAGCATTAATGACATTTATAGTACATCAGAACTTACCCTGCAAGACAGCTGAGTATCATATGAGTACTCATATTATCATTATCCCTAATCACAAAAGTGCTTATCAAAGTCCTCATTTTCGTTCAGGCCATGGGAAAAAATTGAGTACTTTCCCCTCAATGTTGTCATCAGAAAGTCCTCAGTACTAATAGTCAAACTACTCATTTATGCCGTACTACAAAAACAAAAGAGTAAATGTGTGAGAATTTTTGCCTAAAGTGCTCAGCAATGTCTTGTAGGGTATATTTATTAGGTACATACATAAAAACATATTACAAACTGACTGATATATGAGTGTCATGAGTTGAGGGAAACATGGTGTCACTTACTTTGTATACAATATTGGAGGAGAAAATATATTCAGAATTAACTTTTTGATTAAATGTTTCTTTAACAGAAACAATAATATCTGAGAATCGTCTTACTCTAGTTTAAAACAAAATGGTCCTCTACCCGGAATATTGACAAAGTTCACCTGCACTGAAGCAAACGCAAGAGCGTTGTTAAATTTACGGATATTCTCCAAATAGTTTTTTTAGTTTCAGCACATCGCGGACAGAAATTGGTGGTAAACTCACCTTGCTCTTGTGGCAATAAGTGGATGCTGTACTATCAGCTGCCTCGCCTGGATAAAGTTAAGCTGAGCAAAACTCACATATCTTCTCCATGCGTTCAGCACTATTTGATTATATCTCATCGTCTTTAAGGAAGAGACGTGCACCGCAATACGTCTTTGGTAGCTTTTCTTGCCGCCTCCTTGCACTCACTTAATCGCTGAAAATATGATGGCACCAAAACACTACTAAATTGGGGAGTGAATTGTTGCCTTTGTTCGGCCCGTTGTTTCTGCGTTTGGTTCCCCATACATTCCCTTGCTCGTTGCAAATAGATCTGCCGTTGTTGCATATCTTGGTTTATTGGAAGGCAATTACGTTTTTTGCGATCAGCTGACACTCCCATACACTTTTTCTAGGCATTGTTATGCGTTATTATATTAAATTGAATCCTATAGTAGTAAAAATGGTCATTACGATCAACAAAATCAGCCTTATCGTGAGTTTAATTTTCCCCGGACCGGTTCACTTTTTACTTTTGGTTTCCATGGTTTTACTATGGGCGGATGACAAATTTTCGGGTGAACTTTTTTTCAGGCGAAACTTAGGATAAGGCAGAATAACTTTTTGAAATTATAAAGCTACCGATTTTATGTAGACTTTATGAGATAAACGCAATATGTCAGTATATCTAATGAAAAAATGTTTCTGTAAATGAAATGTTGAATTGAAAATCACCAAAAATACCATAATACCAAACACCAATATGCTTACCATACCAACATTACTCGTAATAAATGTATTGCTTAGCTGTTCTCATAAAAGGAATATCCGAATATTTTTCCGACAGGGTAGTGTACGGTTGTACATGTACTTATCCCACATTCCATCTATGACTCTTTTATACTTCAAGCGACTCTTTTTGTTTTAATCTATAATTTAATAATAATATAGTGCATAATAAACACAGCCAATAGCACTGGCATGTCAAAATGACATTAAGGTGTATCGATAACTTTCGATTCATCGAATGCATCAAAATGAGCTAGGTGAGAGTTCCGCCTACGAACTTCTGTCTTTTTGTATCCGAGCCTGATCGAGTTAACATCACCGTGGCCTCGTGCATAACTTCAATTTTAAAGTTGTATTTTCTTTGGTCCAAGTGAAATCGTAATAAGTTTTAAAAGAAAAAAAACTACGAATAGTACCATTATAATTAAAAATCATCATCAACATTGACCAAAAATCACAAATACCGTGTCTGAACACCCGCGTTAGTTTTGTGAATAAAATCTGTCCTGGATTTGGAGCCTGCAACACTCCCACGTGCTAACGAAGGAGTCGGAACAAATACGCAGTACCAGCCGACTTTACGACTAAAAGTCAGTCATCTCCGGTGCCAGCAGGTCTTGCACCCTAAAATTTTTATGTTTAACACTAAAAGCGACTAGCTGGAGTATCCGGTAGATTTTCAACGGCCACTCAGCACAATCATCCACTTGCCACTTTAGGTAGAATCATCCAATTGTTAGTAGTTCCGCCAGTCGAAACAGTAACTGAACAGGCCGAGGGGATCGATTCCGGGAGTCCTAAGCTCATTTAATATGAATATAATTTTTTTGTCATTTAATCTTTCTATAATAATAACGCATACCTTGTAATCAATAGCTAACTCAAACACCCTAAATTTGCTTTAGTCTGAGGTCATTTAAACTTAAAATTCTACCCATAAATTGCGATTTACTGCATTATTCCTCTAAACTTAAGCCAAAGAATAATATTAAAACTATATTTAAAAAAAAATAGAGCATTATTGCACAAATATCACAGTTAAAAACAGAACAGTAGAAAATCCCGCTAGTTTTGTAAGTTTGTATGATTTNGAAAAAAACTAGAGCATTATTGCACAAATATCACAGTTAAAAAACAGAACAGTAGAAAATCCCGCTAGTTTTGTAAGTTTGTATGATTTTCTTGCATAAAATAAGTTCAAAAGTGAAAGTAGAAAGGAAAAAGAACTAACTTTTACAGCTATAAACCACCATCGCTCCATATTACACCATCGCTGGAAGGCCTTCTACGCGTCGTGGGATCGTATGATTATGGAGTCAGAGTAAGTTGTTGTTTCATCCAATATATTTCTTTCTCACTCAGTGATATTCATACTAACATATGTAAATTCGCGCATATATATGTATATATGTATGTGGTTAGTAAAAATATACCTACGTATAAAAGCAATGCTTAACATAGGTGCGAAGGTATGTACTTACCTATATAAGCTGCCTTTTTTTCCTCTAGTAATTTTCACTCTCATTCTACATACATACATATGTACATACGCACGCAAATATATAGATAGGTATGTATGTAAAAATGTTCAGTTATAGTAAAGCATAGATGAGAAGCTGGACTCGATAAGCAAATTTGCAAATCTCTGTGATTTCTGCATTCCGGTCCTTCTCTTGCTCAATGTGCATGTGTACATACTTACATTCTTACGCTCATATATCATTTTCTTTACTGCACTACTATAATCGCCATTGGGTCAATGACTTTATATTTCCCAAATTGTTAAAGTAGGTCAGTGTTATGAACTACACTGAAAATGTTTAGCTGGTAATTTTTTTTTATTTAAATTCTTACATATATAAAATTGTTAATCTTGAAAATAGATGAATTTAAAATTTTGAACAAGAAAAAAAAGGAATTGCTTAAAATTGATTTACCTTTCAAAATTTAAAATTTTTAAATAATATCTATATAAACGTAACAGTTTATAGGCAATAAAATAACGGTTAAAGGGTTGAATTTTCGTAAAGATATATTGTTAGAATTTTAGTATATGTACATATTATCTTACTACATTAGAATATTATCATTACTTGTCATGGAATTAAGTTTGGTAGATTTAAGATGAGATTTATAATAAAATAGTATATAATTATGAATTGCTAAACTAACATCTATTGGTCCGAAAACTATGTTTTGAGGTGGCTAGCACACGGGGCAGTGTACCAACTTACAGCCATGGAAGGGTGGGAAAAGGGCAGCCCTAACCAACTCAGGCGCTGTCAAGCATTTTGGCTGTCCGAATAGGTATGGTGGGAGGTTATTGTGGATTGCAAGTGTAAGTATAAATAGGTTTCCGCGTGTGTTCTCCTTCCAAGTGTGCATTTTTTTTTGATTATTTGTGTATGTGGTTCCTGGCCACCGCGTAATAGACGGTTCCAGTCACAGTGGCTTTGTACGGATCCACGAAGCTGAAGCTTCGGGCCAAGCCAGTGCACACTGCCTAGCTACTGCGGCCGTAAGAGGAACCGTCTCCTGCTGTTCATCAGTCCAGCAGTTGAGTGGTGAGCTGCGGGGTTCATAACAGTAGCCAAATCACAGGGTTACAAAAAATACCATAATACCAATATACATATGAATGTACTTACCGCATCTACAATTTACGCGATAAATATATTTCTCAGCTTTTATCATAAGAGGAAAAAGTGAATATTTTTAACTGACAGCGCAGCCTGCTACAATTCTTATTATCGAAATTGCTATTATTTGGATTACAGTCATGATTCAATAACACAAGGTTATGTAATTTGTGACAACTAAAATTTGACACTCCTTTATCTAGATTTGTATTTAGGAAGTAGGAGAATGGGGAAGAATGTGAAATTGCGAAAACAGAAGTAGAAAGTACTAAGAATGTGCGCAAAGAATACAATTAGAAATAAAATGTGTAGTATTAATTATATGTGAGTTTGCAATATATTTGGTGTTTTAATGGAAATACTAACCAATACGTAAAAATGTAGATTTTTAATCTAAGTTATTCGTCATTTCCTGGAACAAATCTAGAATATCGACCGTTCAACTATGTAAAAACAAAAAGTACAGATCAATAGAACTTTTTACGCTCATTTCAACCAACGCAAAATTATTTAGTGCAAGTAAAATATAAAGACGATTCAGAAGGTTACAACTGAATTCTTTGATTTTGTTAATATTAATACCTTATGAACCACTTAACCGATTAAAAACTAATAACGTCACCAAAAAGATAATCAATTTAACTTTCAGCTGATATACATAATTGAAATTGTTTTTTATATATTTAAACCAAAACCACTAAAAAACGAACAAATATTATTTTTTCATGAAATAACTTTTTATAAAAAAAACTGCATAATTATTGCAAAGAAACTTATTCTATTTAACTCGATATGCATATTTTATCATGATCTACTTTTGGGTCTCAAGAATTTAGTGTTAATAAAAAATATAAACAAACAAAGCAAATAAACCTCTTATATCTTCTTTATTTTTTAACTGCGCCAAATAAATTTGTTATCGTTGAAACCGGCGTAAAAAGTTATATCAATCGGCGGTTTTGATTATTTTATAGTGAAACGGTCGCTATTCTAGACTTGTTCCAGAAAATTACGCAAACGAAGGTGATGCCAACGAATATTTAGTATGAAGAGTTTTTGGTTTTACTATTAATATAACTAGAAGCTGCAGAGTGAGCAACATTCTGCACAAGTAAAGGAGCCGACTTTTTGTGTGGGAGCGAGAAGACTGTTTTATTACAAAACCTTTCTATTATTGAATCATGGGTTACAGTTATGTTTAAGCTTCAAGTCACAATAGCACAGTATTTTGGAGTTAAGTGTTATTATGGTGATGCCACATATTTCGCGATTTAACGGCTTCGTTCATGTACGAATTGTGTGGTTTATATTGCAGAATTGAGTGAGAATTCGAGAATTATTTCATGAAATCATGAAAACTAAAAGAAAGCGGCATAAATATTTAGCAGCTGTCAATACTAATCAAAAGTTTTGAAAAAATGTTATTTGTAACTTTTTATTTCTATAGTTAAATATTTAAGTGTTTTCTGATATTATTTTAGACATAATAATCTATTTGAGGAAAATACTGTATTTAAAATTTTTTATGAAGAAATAATGTTTTCTTGATGTTGTATTTAGCATACGCGCCACAGTACATTATTCAAATTGCAATCTCTAAATCACTACATATATGAAATTCTTCATTCATCCAAAAAGACAAACGCATAAATATGTATGCATTAATAAATGTAAATATGTGCATACATATGTATGTACGATTGATCTGCTTTCGTCTTCCCCTCGCTGTCCTCCATAGACAGACAAATTATTAAATTTCTGCGAATTGCCACGACGCCATCAATATTAACCCTAGGTTACGAAATATTTAGGTTTTCGCATAAGTTAACATTTAATAAAGCCATACTCGTACATTTTATATGGAGAATAATATTTCATTTAAAATTCTGCATGTAAACATGTTCTCGACGATACGTGTAACTTTCATGAAAATTAACTAAA
>NW_016157508.1:265822-269250 GCF_001687245.7 Rhagoletis zephyria
ATACATACATACGTACCAGGGATGTTGCGTATGTGGAATTTTAGACACCCGCGGATGCCGATGCGAATGCGGATGTCAAGTATTTTTATACCCGAGCACATGTGTGCATAAGGGTATTATAAATTTGTTCACATAACGGTTGTTTGTAACAGGCAAAACGACTCGAGATAGATTTAGACAAATGTATACATAAATGCTCAGAATGAAAAGGGAAATCGATTAAGCGGTGAATGTCTGTCCGTCCGTCCGTCTGTGCACACGATAACTCGAGTTGGTGTGTGTACTTCTCTTGAGCGTTGGACGGATGGTATTGAAAATAGGCAAAATCGGAAGATAACCACGCCCACCTCCCATATAAACGTAGTTTCGAGAAATACGAAAACTGCGATATTTTAGTAACTACTGAAGCTTATTCACTCAAAATTACTACTTACAATCATTTTTAGGCGAAAAATAAGAATATTATAAACTTTTGGAAAATGGGCATGGCCACGCCCACTTATGATTACATGTGTATATCTTGGGAACCGCTCCACCAATTACTCCCAAACTTGGCACAGTTCCTGGCCTTCACAAAACATACCAAACGGCTTAGAATTTAAAAAATCGGATAATAACCACGCCCACATNTATTTTAAAAATTGGATAATAACCACGCCCACATCCCATATAAAGGTAATTTAGAGAAATACGAAAGCTTCTATAAATCAGTAAATACAGAAGCTAGGTTATTCAAAATTGATTTTTGCAATAATTCTTTAGCAAAAAATAGGCTTATAATAAAAGGTTGGAAAATGGGCGTGACCCCGCCCACTTATAACCACATATGTGCATCTCAGTAACCGCTCGATCAATGTGTACCAAACTCGGTATGATTATTGTGGTTGCCACATAAAGGCAAAACGTTGAAAGTTTTGAAATCTGACTAAAATTGCGCACACTTTTATATAACGGTAAATTTCAGAAATGTTTCAAACTTTGATATTTCGAAATTTAAATTTTACCCAAAATTGATACTATTAACAATCCCTTGAAAAGAAGTAATATTATTATGGAATTTCGGAAAATGGGCGTGGTGCCGCCCACATATAACTATATCCCTTTCAGACCCATGGCTAAACTATTTACTTCTGTAATTTTTACAATGTTTAGTTATGTTCATGTTTTTATGACCCTAAAACCGAAATAAAGTCTTAGTACAGTTAATCTTATGTCCTTCCAACTTTTTAAGGACTCGCACAAATGATGCATGTGGGCCTATCTTGTAAAAAAACACGAGATTATTTAAACATTGATTTTTACCAAAAATATTTATTTGTCAGTGTGATATTTTTTGAAACAATTGTTATTCTTGGATAAACACAAGAAAACATTACATTTTTCACATCTAGTGCGTGTACGCGATGAGCAACCTTTACGCTGACACATTTTTGAGGACTTTATGTCCTCTTCAGCTGGCCAACGATGAACTCCATCTTGACGCTTTTCGTTACAAGGATGCTCTGCAGGACGGCGCCTCTTTGGAGGCAAAACTTCTTCCTCATAGTGATGGCACGAATAATCGAATAACCGATTATAATCGGTTATTTTCATTCGGTTAACGATTTAATTGTATCGAAATTTTCCTTTCGATTAATCGAGCGATTAACCGATTAATTGTCAAACTAATCGAAAATAAACCATCGAAAATTGACACATCACATCACGCAATAATATATGAGTAAAAATTACGTTAAAAAATTGGAACTCTTATCACTCAATAATATTAGCAACAATAAAAGTGTCTAATTTTATTAGTTGGGAGGTCTTTTACATTCTCGTATTCTGCAAATTTTTAAGCGTTATTTTTGCAAAAAACCGCAACACGAGTTAAACCAAAGTAGCTACTAAAAAATCACAACGCAGGTATGCACACATTTTCATTTTGTTTTCCAAATTCGGCGTTGCGCACAGTGTTGCCAGGTCTTCGGCATGCAAAAACATCCCTTTTGGTGTACCCAAAAACGTCTTTTTCAAATGTATGCACAGAGAATTGCTCTTATTAAACTTTTATTGTANTTTTTCCATAAAAGCCTAGATTTTTATATAACAAACAAAATATAAATCCACATTTAAAACTTTGTGCAAAAATTATAAAAAATCTGCAAAATTTCAGCTAGATTTTCACCTTTTTATTCAGATTTTTAGGAATTAGGCTAAAGAATCGCGTTGATTTTTAATAATTCTTTTTCTTGTAGCATTTGGTTAGGTAATCGGTTGTCGAAAATGCTAAATTACGGTCTGTAAGAAGGAACATAGCAATATTTCAGCCGTTTTTGCATTCATTACATTTTCACGACAGTCTTAAACAAGTGGCCCACTTTTTTCTGACTTTTTATGCTGCTACAGCTTTTTTGGTGCTTTTGCAGGCATGCGTGTTGCAATAGATCAGCTCTTCCTGATTTGGCTTTTAATGTGCAATTGCAAACATTGCAATAAGCCTCGTAACCTCAAGTGTTTACAAAACCAGCCTTTCAAAAAAATGCGCGTACGCTTGGTTTGCATCATAGTTAAGTCATCTCTGTCCACAGAATAAATATCTGTTTTAGAAAAGTGCTGCGAAGAAATGCTTGTAAAGATTTGTTAAGAAAATAATTCAAAATTAGTTCTACTTACAAGATCTAGTAACAGAGAAAAATTACTAGGAAGTTAAAAACGTCATTTTTTACACAAAAAACGCCCGAACGTCAACAGGATACAAAAAACGTCCAAATGGCGTTAAAAACGTCAACCTTGCAACGCTGGTTGCGCATATTCTTTGTTTTCATATGGAAGAAAATAAGCAACACCGTTACCACAAAACAAAATTATAAAAATCAACGGTAAGTGCCAGATACTTCAGTCTTGCAATTTTTTATACAAAAATTTAATGGGCTACAAATGTGCATACCAATTGCAATTTTTTATGCAACTGCATACCAAAAATCTTTCTAATAAATCTAATTAAAAAGCTTGAATTTTTTGTTGATTTTTTTTGTAATATTGCACAAATGATATATTTTTATTGATATGTCTTTTTGCAAAAGAAAGCTTTTATTTTTTGTTTTTTTTTTTTTTTTTTGGTTTTTTGTAGCGATCGCTTTGTAGAATATATTTTTGGTACACTTGTAGGCTGGTGTGATCTATTATTTAATGGTGCAAATAAAACACTTATTCCACCTTCGTTGCCCAACGTTTCGCTGAAATTTCCAGCATCATCAGGGGCCACTATGTTTATTAAATCCAACAAAGAAATACAACGAAAAAACAAAAGATGTTCAAATGAATAATAAAAGTTGGCATACATGTGTTTGTAAAAACAAAGACAACAATTATGGACTAATACAAAGAACATATACTCACAATAATATTAAACATTTACTTTAAACTTAATATTAATACATATACAC
>NW_016157508.1:271349-272051 GCF_001687245.7 Rhagoletis zephyria
CATTAATTTTTGAATTTTGGAAAAAAAACAATTTTTCTTAATCAAAAATATTGAAAAACAAAATACCATCTTTTGAATTGCATGTGAGACAGCACAAAGGAAAACGACATCCCTTTCCTATTGCATGGTTATACCTAATGTGACCAACTATTTCATAGCTCAAAGAAGTACAGGACTTGAGAACAAAAAATTGTGTGAAAGTAATGAAAAAAATGGTAAAAGCAGAATATACAACAACGTTGACAGTGTACCAAATCCAACATAGTTAATTTTTTAATTAACAAGTAAAGAAGTATAAGTTGGGCCGAATTTAATATAGATTTTTCACCTTTCTTTAAACTATGTACATGAAAAGCCGCGAGTTTCCCCCGATTTTAAAAATTTTCGATAATATGCTCAATTAGACTTAATGATATATTTAAATAAATGAACAAGGCTTGGTATAAATCGATAAAGTGCTTACCGAGCCAAGCGGTGTCGTGCCCATTTTCCGAAAATTAATATGGGCAGTCTTTATAAGAGCAACAGAAGCCAAATAAAGAATTTTTAGAAATTTTGATTGTCTGTCTGCCTGTATAGAACTAGAAATAGAAAGCAGTTTTCAACGATGTGTTGCTTGAGCTCTAACTTTAAATCTAGAAGAGGAAAAAAATTAGAGAGTTGTCACCTGTTTGAAAATTACAGTTTTGCTAAAATTGATAT
>NW_016157509.1:0-851 GCF_001687245.7 Rhagoletis zephyria
AGCTGCAGCTGCTGCTATTAAATGTATGTTGGAATGTTTATATGAACTGTGTATAGTATTTGAAGTTCGNTTTATATGAACTGAGGTATGTATACATACATGTGTATAGTATTTGAAGTTCGATAAGAGTTGAAAAATAAGGCCAATATGGCTCAAAGAACAACATAAAATAAGAGTCCGAATGAAGTTATTTATGAGGACTATAAGACACATTTAAGAGCCTCAAAAAAACTCTGAAACGATTCATATATGAGGCCAAAAAAAAGAGTCCAAAATGAGCCGTTTATGAAGCCAATAGGAGTCCAATATGACTCATTTGGAGGCTCATTCATACACCAAGAATTTAAGCTCATATAAGTCGACCTTCGGAGGTAGGAAAACACACAACGTTTTTCTCGATAAGTCAATGCAGAAACCACACGCTTTATTTCCTTTTAAATAATTTTCTTTTAATTCCGCAAATTAGAAATTCGCTAGAAATGTAAATACATAATTAATTCCTAATGTCAATTCTTGAGTCAATGCTTCGAACTATATCCGCTTAATTCACAGAACATGCTTTTCAAGTGAGCGTTTTCAAAATATCTAATTAATTTGTATGTACAAAATCCCATAGTAGTTGCGATCCCGTACGAGTCCGGACTAGTCAGAAATAGTCAGAATCAGTCTGATTTTACTGGAAATCGATCCCGTACTCGGTTCTCTGACTATTGAGAGGACAAAAAAGAGAGTAAATACGGTTCTCTCTCTGTCAGAAGTTACCAGTTTTAGTCCGAGAATTTTTTGCTGGTAAATTCTGGTAAATGTGTCAAACGATCAGCTGTAGTGTGTTTGGCAACCAAATTGTAAAC